>NC_029789.2:148564415-148574066 GCF_000816755.2 Arachis ipaensis | reverse complement strand
CACATCACTAATTGTATTATTTCTGTGCACTGTTCCAATTTTGTCATTTTGATCATAAAGTTTCCATTATTTGAAAATCTCAATTATTGAAACTATTAATATGAAGGTTGATTCTGTGATTCACATATATAAAGTCATTATTGTGATACTGATATGCCATTCAACATAATCATATAAATCATTCAAATAGCAAATGTACTTTTGCTACCCAACAATCTAAGCTTTCTTTTTCACTCCCTTGCATGCTTTTGTCCATTCTTAAAAACTTTCAGCATCATGTCTGACCTTTATCATAATCATAGTATTGAAATGTTGTTTCTTTAATTACCTTGTTTGATTCCTTTTGGATAAAAGAAGCTTATAGCATTTTTTGGTTTCAGTTCTAGAACTATAGTCTCCAAAATCAATTCTATCACCTCATAATTGATTTTGGATTTTCTTTATTTTTGTAATATTTTCCCCCCAATAATTGAATAGCTGATACAACACTAAATCTAATGTGCTTCAACCCTTGGTCTAGACTATTTCAAAGGGTGAAGGAGCTTTCTACCTTAGCCATTGGAACTCAAATCATGCTATTTTGTTGGGAAACTATGTAGGGATTGGTTGTGATGCATAGAGGGACATGATCAAGAGAAAGGGGACCCCATCATTGAGACCCTCTAATGCTAAAGCAACTAACCAACTACCTCTTGGAAATCTTCCAAGTTTGATTTGATCAAATAACTAACCTTACCTATGAATGATACTCTCCCCCACCTCACTTTAATATTTGAGTGTCATGCTGTGATATCTCACAATATTGATTTTCTCATTAATGATTCTTGTCATATTTATACTTTTGTGGGATAATTCATAATTCTTAAGTAGGACCTTTAGAAAATGCAAATAAATGCCTATAAAGAAGCATTTACATTATTATAATTAATTAGATAATAATTCTTTCAAGGTTTTTTGGATACTCTTGTATCAATGTAAGTCAAACTCAATTCTTACACTATTAAGTTTTTACTAATGAAAGTTTTTACAAAAACTAATAATTAGATTCAAAATTCATGCTATACATCATATTTATAAATTTTATGCTTATTTAAATATTGTTCGATAGATTTTTTTTATACACATTTAAATCAACATAATATATATAAGTAAATTATTTGATCATTTTTTAATAAAATTTTGCACAAATGATAAATATAACTTGTCATTAGAATTCAATAAGTTAAACGTTTACACACATTATTAAAAAGTTCGTCAACTTTTGCATGATATATGCTTAATGAACTTCAAATATTTTACGTTAATAGGGATAAGATATTTGCATTCATATTAGTATATAGATTGATTAGACACACTACCCAATTACTGATCTCATGAAGTGTTCTTTAATTATTACTTTATGATACAAATATATACCAGAATCGTCTCAAACTAGTAGAGTACACTATTCTTTCATCATCAATATGCATTACATAACAGTTAATAGTTAATACATAGTAGCCAACTAGCACCAAAGAAGAGATTTAAAGGAGGATTCATCCTATACTTAAGAATGATATATGAAAATGGCTTGTCACTGGGGAAAATATGTATTAATTATTAGTTCTGATGATAAGTATATTGAACATGATCAAATATCAATGATACTAAATTTTAGGGATGATGTTTGGCGGTGATTTATCTGTATTTATTTGGCATTATTATATAAAGTCATATATTATGTATTATCATGCATACATATTTCAACCAAACTTGGTTTTCCAAGTACATACATATTCAAATCAAAAGAAACTTGGAGGACCCCAACTCGTCCTATATATTCCTTTAAATTCGTTAAAAAACAATGAAAATTTGTTGTTGTAATAAATAAACCTCAAGTTTCTTCTTAGTGAAAATATATTAATTAAATTTGGAGAGCATTAAGATTTTGGAGTCTAGAAAAATTGGGATGAGCTTGTTATGTACAAATTTTGTGTGCTTGCCAGCCATAAGCCAGTGCTGGTCATAAATAACTTTATTATTAGCTAGTCAAATGAGTACAATATTTTTTATTTTATTTTACCATTTTGAAATAACATGTAATATCTGTTATTTTCAACAAATGCAAAAAATTTCTTTTCGTGATAATAATAGTAGTAATAATATATAATATAAAAATCAAAGGACAAAATATTGAAAATATAAAAATCGGACAAAGAAGTTTTGCCAACTTTAAGTTGACACAAATGCTACCATATCCTAATATGTTCTCGAACACATTTTTAATTATAAACATAAAATAAGAAAAAAAAATGAAAGCTTCACAATAAAACAAGTATATGATAATGACTACTAAATTATTATTCTATTCAGCACTATATCACCAATACATTAATTATCCAAGTGATAAGACCTGAGAATCACATCACACCTATCAATTTCAACAATAATAAAATTGACTCAACAATAACCAATTAAATTACATGATTTTTTGTTATATTAGTCTTTCATTTAGAGCTTAATTTGACATTATTGATTCTAGAAGCAAAGGCCACGTAACATAAGCATAAGATGATTGAAGAGACCAAGTCTTTTAAGTTTTAATTGGTTTCACTCATCCGAGTACGTAGACTCGGTTCTGGTATACCGTATCCGGCCCCACGTGTCAATGTCACTTGAGCACGTGACCCACTCAGCATCAAGCCCTGTCTGCCCTCCACGTGGCATAGTTTCCCAACTCCTTAACAAACATCCTAATCACTCTGACATAATTGCCCCCAAATAAGGTGGCCACTGGCCAATTATCCTCTCTCTCTCTCTCTCTTTCTTTCTCCCAAAATCAATGGCTCAAATCCAATATATTTATTCATTGTTATGAGTTTAGACTTTAGACATTGCTACATTCCAAACTACATGATGCTTTCTTTATTTGACCTTCAAGATGAGAGATTCTAATTTAGTAGAAGAAACTAATCCTAAAAATTCAAATGCAATAATAGACTGTTTATTTTTTTACATATTGGTATAATTGTAGTGTAATATTCAATCATTAAATTTTATGATATTTTTTAGAATTGTGTGAACAGTACAATACATTTCTCTTTGATTGGTAATACGTTCTTCTTGTATTGTATATTTTAATTTAAAATATACAGGTGTATTGTCAATTCAAAGAGAGCGTATTGTATTGTTTTCACCATTCTAAAAAACACCATAAAATCTAATGATTAAATATTACACTAAGATTTTTTCAACATACAAAAAAGTTAATCACAATAGACGTCGTTACTTAACTTTTTTTTTATTAAATCATAAGTGTATTGCATATTTTTACTATATAGATAGATCTGAATTATATATTTATTATTGAATTGTTTTTAAAATTTAAGCTAATCATAAAATCATTGTTTCTCTACTAACTCACATAAACAGTTAGAAATTGAAAAGATATGAACTTTTAATTAGTACTTTTTATGACATTAAAATAAGAATAATATCAAATCATTTTTAAAATATTTGAGATATAAATAAGACACAAAAACATTAAAAACTATTTTGATATCTACCTTAAATATTAATAATATATAGCAATATATAATGACATAATATCAACTTTTTTTTTACCTTAATTGCTGCTCTCTAAATAAAGGTTTATTTTTTTGGTTAAAATTTTTTTGGATGTGTTATTCATAGTTATGAAGAACTTGTGTGTTTTTAATTAATATGGAGTCGATTTTGTTTTTAAAATTTCAAAACACAAATCGAAAGTATCGAATTGAAAAAAGAAAAAAATTGATGGTCCGATTTGAGAGAAATTGAATTTAATTTTTGAGAATTCACAAATCGGAGAATTAATTTTGTATTTTAAAAATTTTAAAAAATTAAAGTTCACAAATCAAATATTAGATTTGTTCTTTGATTTGTGATATCTATAAATACACCAAATTTTACATATTATTAAAAAATACTACTATAAATCTAATACCAAAATTAAAAAGTGTTAAATAAATACTCCATCTCCGAGTCTAATTTTTTAATATTTTTGCCGTAAAACATCTGAAAGAATCTATATAGAATCTATGTTCTTGCCACCGTGTCCGAACCGTGTGAGTGATATCCGTGTGTATCTTTCGAAACCTTAATTTTCACTAATCACTGAGGATCAAAAGCTAAAATCCTGTTAACCAATCATTATAATATAAATTTTATAATTTTTAATCGTTAGTAATAGTATTCTTCTTGACCTTACACTTTTTTATTTTTCTATTTTTTCCAACAACCATAAAACGCGGTCCAATGATCCTCAATACAAGTATATAAGTCCCTCTCCCTCTCACTAGGGTTCCACAAGCATTTTGAATTTCTCTCTCTCTCTCTCCTCTGATTTTATCTATTTGTGGCAAAATTTCCAACTTTTCGTTGCATTCTTATTCCATTGCCCAATTCCTTCGTGGTTTCAACCAAATTTTTGTTTCTTTTTCTTTTTCAATTATTGGTGTTCCCAAATTGTAATGGCTAATGGGAAACCTCTGTTTTCAAATTGAAATGATGAACCTTTTCAACATTTTCAATTCAAATTAAGATTTTGGCAATTGGGTCAGAGTTTTGTATATATAGAGAGGTTTTTATTTTATTTTAAAGAGAGAATGTCTGCAATCATGGATGATCAAGGTTCCTCTGTTATGTCTATCCGTGGAAACCAAGTTCACTCCATGGATGGTTCAAGCTTGGAGCTTGAGTTAGAAACCTTTCAGAGACAAGTCACGTTGCGGTTCCTTGAGCTGGCCGCGGTTGGAAATGATGATTTGCTTTCACTCGCATGGATGAGGAAGCTCCTTGATATCTTCATCTTATGCCAAGACGAATTGAGGATGATTTTCTTCAATCACAGGGCTCAGGTCATGAAGCCCCCAATGGACCGAATTGTTTCTGATTTCTTTGAACGCTGCGTGAAGGCCCTTGATCTCTGCAACGCCGTCCGTGACGGAATTGAACAGATTAAGCAGTGTCAGAGGCTGTTAGAGATTGTTCTATGTGCATTGGATCAAAAGAGGATCATTGGTGAGGGCCAATGCCGCCGTGCCAAGAAGGCTCTCGCTGATTTGGCTAATTGTATGTTTGATGATAAGGAATCTAGTGCTTACATGGCTCTTAGGAATAGATCCTTTGGTAGAAACACTACCATTAAGGATTTGTATCAAATTCACAATCAAAATAGTAACTACCAGCACCGATCAGTGGGCCATTTTCGATCGCTCTCATGGAGCGTTTCGAGGAATTGGTCTGCTGCTAAGCAGCTCCAAGCAATTGGGAACAGCTTGTGCCCCCCTAAGAGTAATGATCTTGTGGCCACTAATGGCCTTGCTATGCCGGTTTATACGATGAGCTCGGTCCTGTTGTTTGTAATGTGGGCTCTTGTGGCTGCAATTCCATGCCAGGATCGCAGATTGCAGCTCCACATTTTGATTCCGAGACAGTTTCCTTGGTCTGCGCCGTTGCTGTCGCTCCATGAGAGGATCATGGAGGATTCCAAGAAGAAGGAGAGGAAGAATGCTTGTGGCTTGCTGAGGGAGATTCAACAGATTGAGAAATGTGCTAGGGTGATAAATGAGTTGGTTGACACTTTGCAGTTTCCATTAGCTGAGGAGAAAGGAGAGGAGGTTAGACAAAGAGTGCAAGATCTTTCACATGTTCTTGAGGCCCTCAAGGATGGATTAGACCCGTTGGAACGCCAAGTAAGGGAGGTGTTCCATGTAATTGTGCGCGGCCGAGTAGGGACTTGACTCTCTTATTAGGCCAAGCTATGCTGAATGAAATCATCATTTGGGTTAGTTTGTTGATGTTTAACATAAAGTCATAAAATAACCTGATTTTACTGAAAAATTGTGAAGAAGTAAGAGGTGGATAGAGAAGATTGTATAGGCTATATATTTGAATTGATGATCACAATGACATTGTGGTAAGGGGGAGGTTTATTGTATCTATAAACCATCTAAACTGTATAGAGTTTAAGACATTTTAAAGTTGACCTTCATGGTCTGCGTTGCTTGTTTTTCCTCCCCTGCTGTTTTTGGTTTGTGAAGCTGCTGTTGTATAATCTATTTTTCTACAAATATTACAAGGCTTGATAAATACATAACACCAAAAGAACAAGTTGTAGCATTTCCAAGCATTTGTGTGCAGATAAACAATCTTCCTCATGCTCTTATTTGTACAATTTGCTTGAGTTCAAAATTGGTGTGCAATGTGAACTTCAATTTGATCTGAGTATTAGTTAAAGTAACATAAGATATTTTATCATATCATAAAAGGAAAAATAAATTTAATTTTTGTTACCTTCTTTTAGTTCTTCTGCGATGCACAAACATAAATACCAGAGACACAAGAAGGGCTGATCCTGCTATGAACAAAGGAACAAATAGTTTCTTTGTCCTTTTTGTTTTGTCATTGTTTCCTCCACTAACATCTTTCTCTTCACTTTCTCTTTGCTTCTCTACCTCTATTATGTCACACTCTTCATGACCTTCATCTGTTGTGTCTTCTTTAACCTGAGAGTTCTCAGGGCCCATGCTTGACCATAATAATTCAGGAGGCTGTTTTCTTTTGATTTCCTTTGCCAGAGGTGGTGTTTCATCTCTTTGTGGTTTATCCATTCCTTTCTTTGAAATCATTTCAATTTTTACTTGAGGTTTCTGCATTGTTTCTGCAACTTGTTTGAATCCGTTGACCTTCTCAATCTCTGGGGTTATGTCTATTATTATTGGCTTCTTATCTATAGCAGTTTGAATTGGTTTTACCTTATCTCTTTTGTGAAGTTGTTTGGGGTCCTCTTCAGGTTCTCCTCTCTTTGCAAAATGTTGCACTCCCCTTTCTTCATGAACAATTTTTCCTGATAAGTCTTGTTTCCTCAGCAATTCTTCATCAATATCCTTTGTTATTTGATATCCTTTCTTATCAGGGTCGCCGGTCGAAATCTTGGGACATTTGGTTCCCTCCTGATTGTCTCCAAAGCCTTGATTTTCTGGGATATGTGCCGGAAAAGATTCAACTCGTTCATCTTCCGAGGGATCCCCCGACTCAACTAACTTTCGGTAGTCTGTGTCAGTGTTTGTCTCTGGTAATTCATCAACAGCATTTTCTGGTGTTCTGTTTTCTTCATGTGTGGATTGCTGACTTAATGTTGTGTCTTCTGTGCCATAGCCATGTTGTTTTATGCCTGTTGATTCTGGCACACACTCTTTTGTTTTTGGTGATTTCCATTCAATAATTTGCTCTTTCAATTTGGGAGGTTCTTCTTCATTCTCAGCAGTTTCTGATTTTCTCTGATGCTCTTTCACTTGTGTTCTTCTTCTTAGCTCTGCAGCATATTTAACTTCATCATTTTCTTCAGAAATGGTCTTTTTAATTTCCTCCCTGTTCCGAAGCTTGTTATCTTCAACGTTTTGAGCGAAGTATTTCTCTGTTTCATGTGTTGCTTCCAAATCTTTTTCAGTTTCCTTGCTTCCAGCTGGTGAGCCTGCATTTGATGCATATTGTTCTTTCGCTTCTGTTCTACCTATGATCTCTGCTGCCCCAATTTCTTTGCTAACATCTTGTTGATCTTTGTCATCAACTTTACTTTTGGATTGCTCAATGTCTTGCATTTTCTCCTCAATTTTTTCTCCCTTTTGAAATTCGTCTTTTCTAGTCTCCTGTTCACTTTTCTTTAGGAGTTCTTCTAGAGGAGCTTCTGGCTTCAAAACTTCCATACGCTCGGATTCTTGCTCCTTCGTTCCGATTGAATTTCGCAAATCATTTGTATGATATTCCTTTTGTGATTTTGGAGATTGTTCATGTTTCTTTTTGCAGTCTTCTTGTAATGTACATTCTTCAACCTCAAATTGTTGAGTTGTTGGAAACCTTGGTTTAGCCATTTGATCTTCTATGGCTGCAGCTGCTTCAGTTCTTTCTGTGTTATAAGTGCATTGATCTGCACTTTCTGCTTCTTTTGCTTTCTTTGACTTTTCGATATCTTGGTTCACACTTTGATTTCTTGATTCACAAGCTTCCTTCCTTTGATTTTCTTGAGATAACAGTTCAGTGTCATGTTTCTTTTCACTCCCTTGTTCAGTCTTTTTAACTCCCATACTTAATACTTTCGCATCTCTTTCATCAGTTCCTACAAGAAATGCTTTTGGATTTTTTTCCTTGACTACTTCTTGAAAAGTCTTGGTTATTCTTTCACTATCTGACTCTTGAGTTGTCTCTGTGGACTCAACATTTGGTCCTTCCCTTCCATTCTTCTGCAGAGGAAATTCTCTTGCTACTGTGCTCAGTTCAAATCTTTCCTCGCTCATAGCATCATGTAGACTTTGTTGATCTTTTTCCTCAGATTGAATCTTGGATTCCTTTGTTATATTTTCCCTCAGATCCCCACTGGCTTCAACTTGTGTCTTTTCATGTTTCTCCCCTGTTTCTTTCTCCACAATTTGTTGTATTGTTGCACCCTTATTGTTGACATCTTTAGGTTCCTCCATCTTTTCCCCACTCTGCTGTTTGATGAACTCTTCTCTTGCTTCCTTTGCTTCTTCAATTGTTGCCATGCTTAGTTCAAGCATTCCCTTATTCATTTCCAGCACACATTGTTGATCTTTTTCCTTATTTTGAATCTCAGGCTCTTTTGTTCCTTTCATAGTTGTTTCATCTTGTATCTTTTCATGTTTCTCTCCTTTCGCCTGCTTCATAGGCTGCTCAAGTTTCGCACCATCTTCGGCATCTTCTGCCTCCCCCACCTTTGCCTCGCTCTTCTGCTTGACCAGCTCTTCTTTTACTTCTGCTGCATCTTTTATTTCAGCCATGCTTGCTTCAAAGCCTCCTTTACCCGTCGATTCTTGTAGACTTTGTTCACTTTCCTTAGTTTGAATATCAGGATCATCTATTTCTTGCTGAAATGTATCCCTTGTCAAGTCTCTCCTTAAACCTTCATTTGCTTCAGCTTCAATCTTTCCGTTTTTCTCTCCATTCACTTTCTTAACAGATTGTTCAATTTTCGCACCCTCTTCTTCGAAATGTTTAGTTTTCCCTCCCTCCAAAAGCTCTTGTCTTTTGCTTCCATGTAGTCCTCCTTTATCAGTATTCTCTTTCACACTTGGTTGATCCCTTGAATTCATTTTTGGCACTCTAACTTGTTCATTTCTGTCCTTACTTATGTCTTCCTCAACAACCTTATTTGCTTCAAAATTCATCCTTATAGATCCCTCTTCTTTCAATTTCACTACACCATATCCAGGTTTTTCATTCTCTCCTAAGGCCATTGCCTCTGCCACCTTCTTGACCTTTCTTTTATTGTCAGACTCCTCATCTTCCTTTCGTGAGGTCTCATTTAAGGTGTTTTCCTCAATACTCCTGTTAGCTTTCTCCGCTCTCTGTTCTTCAGCCAGTGCTTCTTTGGCCACCACTTTTGGTTCTTCCCTCTTCGATACTTCAACGCCTCCTTGCAATGCTATTGGTAACTGCTTGGGGAACTCTTCCCTTACAGTAGTGATTGCTTCAAAGACTTCTTTACTAGAATTTTCTGCTTCACATTCATCGTCACCTTCCACAGTTTCATTCTTAGGCCTTTTCATGTCCTTCTTGATGGTCCCTTCAAAATTTTCAGTTTTGTTCAGTTCTGATGTTCTTGTTTCTTCAAAT
>NC_029789.2:148558584-148564254 GCF_000816755.2 Arachis ipaensis | reverse complement strand
TTTATGTATACCTTCAGTTTCAGACTTAAGTTCTTCAAATTCCTTCTCTAACCACTTTCCATGCTTGTCCTGAGAAAATCCATTGGCCTTATCAAGCATCTTTTCAACATCATCTCTATCATCATCTCCTATGCTCTGTGGAATATGATTTCCTACATTTTGCTCAGGTTCCAATGTCTTAATTGCTTCACATTCTGATTTTTTGCTCTTTTCTCTCACACTTTCTTCATCATGGCTTGCATTCACAATGTTCTGTGGGATACTTGCACCTACATTTTGCTCTGAGTCTGATTCCTTCATTGCTTCATGTTCTATCTTTTCAGATAACACTTGTTCCTTCTCCATAACACTTTCACTGTCCTCCATTTCTCGAACTTCAGGCTCTCTGAATCCCCTTTCACTTGTCTCCCCAGTGCTGTTGAAAATGTGATCAGCTTCACTTTTCTCTAATTCTGATCTCCCTCCATCAGATTCATCTTCCTTGATCTCTTCAATCCTAGCCCCACAAATCCCTTTCAAGGATTTTGGCATTACAATCTTCAATATCGATTCCTCTTCATCAAACTTCGCTTTGATCCGATCCAAAACCACCCCTTCAGGAATTTTGAAGGTCTTATTGAACTGTGAAATCTCAACATCTTTCTTGAGCATTACCCACCCCATCATCATCATTTCCTGAATTGGCTTCTCTCCACTAATTGATATCTTACTACCATCTTCACTAATCTTTATGTCAATATTATTCCTCTTATAACCTGTGTTTTAATTGATGCTTCTCAATTCAAATAGTACATTACATACTACAGAATGAAAATGGCAAGAAACTAAATAAACAAAAAGAAAGATTATGAAATCTTTTGGACTAACCTTTAAGATGAGCAATGAGGATGAACATGGTGTTTGTTTCTCTAGACTCAAAAACCGGTCCGGTTCGATCCTTGGCTAACTGATACTGAGAGATGGAAGTAATGTCATCTCTTGTTTTAGTGATTTTGAGTCCTAATTCAAGCTCCATTTTGTTGCTGCTATAATATTTTCTTACAAGGCATGCATAAGATTGAATATTTAAACTAGAAATAGAAGAAATGAGGCTTCTATTGGGTAGTTTTAGTAGTAATATATGGGAAAAGTATATATTCTTTTCTTGCACCTACAATGCATCAAGGAAAAGCCTAAGCCTAACATTACATGATTCTGATATGATTAAAGCTGAACCATTTTACTTTTATTTTATTGATTAAAGTGAAAACTAATTTGGTAGCTTCTGTTTTATGTGTATCTTCCAATATAATCATTTAATTCTTAATTAGTATACCACCCTCTGGTTTTCTATTCTCAATTACAAATGTATTTGCCTGACATGAATGGAATTTGGAAAAAGCAATGATATCTATCATTCATCACCATATGTCTCCTATATATATATAGTTTCAACTAAAAGACAAAATCATGCTATTTTACACAATTAGAATTTTGGCATATTTATAGCATATTCTTATGGAAAATTATCAGGTGTACCGGAAAACATCGGTGTTCCAGTTGTTTTAACTGTTGATTTCAATTAATATATATTATATATATTTTTTATAATTAAGATCAACGATTAAAATAACTGGAACACCGATGTTCCCGGTACACCTGATAACCTTCCATAGGTCTATAGTGGTACATGGATGCATATGAAATAGAAACTAGTGTAGTAGTAAAGTTCATGTAACACTACATTGAAACTAAGTTTCATAACTAACTTTCCATTTATAACCAACCAAACAGTCCTCCATTTACGGATAGGTTGAACATATAGATCAGATCAAATCAAGAACATGCATTATTAGCCTTTATCAATTATATTGCATGTGCCGCCATGTGTATGTAATGCATATGTGATTGTTAGATTGAGGCATTGTGATTCATATGATCTTCAATGCACATGAAGAATTGCAGATTTCAGTTATTTTCAATAAGAATTTGTCGTTACTACCTTCCTTGTACGATTTAAAAAGATATTTAGTTAAGAAGACAAGTAAATTAATCACTCAATCAACTTAAATTAGTTTTTATAGTCTGTATTTATATATTTTATTTGTAATTTTAATTCTAAACTAAGAGACATAAATCTATTTACTTCTTTTGAATTTTAGCCATCATTTGCAAATTTGTTATCATGAATTTGATTAATTTTTAAACCTATATATATATATATATGTTATAAATTGTTGAAAAAACAATCTATGTTTTATACCAAAAATGAAGAATAATTTAAATTCAATCTATTTCTGTAGGGGCAAAAACTTAAATTTAGTTAATTTAGTGTAAGAAAAACTGAATAATTAATTTTCAAACTTGATAGTGTACATTTTGATTATACGTGCTGGTGGTGTTAAAAGTTTTTCAAAATGCTGAGTTAGGTGATTTTTGACTCTGTTTTACTTAACTCAAAAAAGCATATCTGATATGTAGATTGCTCTGGAAGAATCTTCAGTCAACAAAGGAAAAGAAAGCCTCTTGATTCCTCAACAAACTGAGGTATATTGTTTAGGAAAAGTTTAGGGGACCAGCAGATTTATTAAAATTTGGCCAGCATTTAGCCAGCAAAAGGAAAATGAGTGATTTTTCACTATTAGATGAAATCTCACACCATTAAATACACTATTGATGGCTAATTGATGGCTACAATTCACAAAATCTGCTGTCCCCCTAGCACTCCTCTATTGTAAAATACCAGATGCTTAAATCATAATTTGTTATTTATTGATTTAGTAAGTTTGCATAACATGGCATCTTGTAGATTATTCCTCATCGATAATCAAACACTTAAATACTCTGTTTAGCAACGATACTAAATTTTAGGGATAACTAGAGGAAACTCTATCTGCTCTTTCAAATGTTCCAGTTTTTTACATCAAAGTTGAAAGGGAAATCATACTTTAATGCAAAAGCAAAATAAAACAAAATTCTCTAGTAGCTTCTTCCAGAAGAACTTGCCAACACTTTATTTACAACATAATTAAGTGTCTCTGTTGAGTCATTCTGATAGGGTGATAGATGATCTAAAAAAAACAGTGAAGTGGTATGTATATTGAATAGAGGAATTTAAGCCAGTAACACAAGCTTAGAGTTCAGAACTAAGAACAATCATAAGGAAATGAAGCTCATCAGTGACTTGAGCTCTAAGAACAGAAACAAAATAGAGTTCTTCAATGTAACAGTAAATGCGATGGAATTAAAAGAAATAGGGAGATCAGAATCCATAGAATCAGGTTGCAGCACTGGGAAGAATCCATAACCTGAGAAGGATGGAATATGGGAATCAGCAAGGTGGCAGAGAAGATAACAGAATAGAAGGGAATATTCTACGTAGCAGCTGAATGAGAGTGACAGAAAAGAAAGAGAGTTGAGAGAGCAGAAGGAAGAATACCACAATACACTTACTGCCTGAATTCCCTCAGCAGCTTGCTATTTCACCTCTTTCTCAATCTCACGCTTCTTCTGAGGCCCTGAATTTGAGGATCGTCTGCCATCTGTCCCGAGTTAGTTGCAACCTCTTTTGCTAAGGTTGCATGCCTCTCACTTCCTTCCTTGCATTCAGCTATACTCGTACCACATTCGCTCCTAGTTCTCTTTTCTTGTTTGACATCGTTCTTCTGATTCTGATGGCCTATAAAAAAGATATAACTTAAAAAGAAATAACTTAAAACCCCTCACCACAAGAATAGGCTTCAGGAAGCAAGACAGTGATCAGTTATTCCATAAGCATTGATAAATGCAAACAGCCAAACCCCGCATCTGATTGCAACTTGATGCATAATGCATCTTGCTAGGTATTTTTAATTAATCACAAAGCAATGAAGACTATGAGGAATAACATAGTGCAATCCTTAGGAGAATAGTTACATACCATTTTTCTTCTTCTTATCCTCATCCTTATCCTTAATCTCACTGGGGACTTGCACGAGACTCTCTGTGTATACAATGTAGCTTGTTCTGGACGATATAGACCTCGGACGAGCTTTAACATGTACCAGATGATGATCATAAAACATTCTGCGTTGGAGGAGCTCTCCTCTGACATTATATTTGGCCAACCTTAAGTAGGAATCTTTAGGTAACAGAAGAGAATTTTGTGCAACAATGTCACTACCATTGGATAAGCATAGAGGCGCAGAATGTCCACGAGGAATCTGATAAAAAGTCCAAGATGAATGCACTTTGTATTCTCTCATCACCCATATGTTAGTTTTACCGCGATCAGAAGAATACAAAGCCAGGCACCCTCCTAGTAGGACGAGAAGAGTGGGCTCGAGATAACCCATCACTTGTTCAGGCATAGATATGGTTGAGAAACTTCTTTCCTTCAAATCAAATATAAGAATACTATAATCTCTAACACTAAGAGTGGGAGACGACCAATGAATAGCGCCATTCAAGAAGAACCCACCAGATTGCCAGTTGCTAATACCCAAGGGTTTGGAGAGTGCAAAATCAAGATTAGTCCATGAATTGGTTCTCAAAGACAAGCAATCAAAGTGCTCTTGGTCATTCTTATCCTGAGAAGCTACAACAACTAAGTAGTCATCCTGTGAAGCATCATAACCAAATCCATACAAACACACAGACATAAAGTCCTTGCGACGAAAACGAAAAATAAAGTCAGAGTACTTGCGATGACCACGAGAAACAATGTGAGAGTAGGAAACTCTTTTGCTGGATCCAGTTAGTGGGTTCCATACGATAAAAAAATGCGGGGCACTGTGTAAGAGAACAAGCCCTCTGCAGGAGCACATAACTGTAAAATCCAAAGGTGTGTTCTCCTTGAAAGGGAGAGATACCTCTTTTAGTGCAGTGTGGCGGTGAAATACTGGGTCAATGTCAACGGAAAAGGCATTGGAGCAGTCAGTTATGAAGAGGCATACATGGGTGGTTGCGGCAGAGAGGTGAAGATGCGATTTCGCAAAATCGGGATCCGAAATGAGAGTGTTCCAAAGCTTCGAAACGCACTTGAGGCGACCGAGATATTTGACAGGAACCCTAAGTAGGATTCTGTGAATCAGCTCAAGAGGGAGAATGTCGTCAATGCTCTTGCTCTCATGATTCTCATTCTGCTGTTGCTTCTTCTCCTTCTTCTTCTTCATGGTCGATTGCTGTTTTGGTTTGAAATGAAATGCTGTGCTTTTCGCAATTGAAATTGCGTTGAAAACAGAGGACCCATGAAACGCAAGAAGTATTTTTTCATTTTTTAAAAAGTTATTTAACATTCAGATCATATTTAATTTTTTTAAATATTAAAAGTATTTTTAATTTTATTTGGATAAAAAATAATTTTTTATTATTTTAATTTAAGGATAGTTAAACATTTAATTCTTTACTTTGTCCATTAAAAAAAGCTCATAATTAACCATAAAAAATAGAAAATAAAACTCTAAAATTAAATATGATGGGAGAAAAAAATATACTTGAAAGACGAGCTACTAGTGGAAAATTTAGGATTAAAAAAAGTGTTTTTAACCTAAATAAGAATAAATGTGGAGAGAAATTAAGATTAAAAAAAGTATTTTTATAACTATCAAAATTATTTATTTGGTTCCATCTCTTTTGTTAAGTCATTAGAAAATTTTTAATAATAATTTTAAATAAAAATAAATTTTCTCAATTTTTAAAATTATTTTGTTT
>NC_029789.2:148556791-148558569 GCF_000816755.2 Arachis ipaensis | reverse complement strand
TGTCAATGATATTTTTTTATTATTTAATATTTTTTTATATTTTTTTGTCCTACTTAAAAATATATGATTACTATTAGAGATCATATTTTACAAAAAAATTAAAGAAAAAAATCGAGAGAATAAGAATTAATCCATTCCCTTCTCAAATACATACAACACAATTATCAATTTATCATTACAAAAATGGTGGACTCATTGTTAAAGGTATTGTTATCCCGGATGCAGAACCAATGCTAATTTCATTGTAATCTAATCAAGTAAAATTTGACATGAATATAATATAGTTTCAGATTGCAAGCATCTAATTTTGTTTCCAATAGCAACAGCTACTCCAAAAATACTATTTTGTCCCACTAATTTTCTCTTGACTTCTGCATTGACAGCCTGTTTATGTTACCAAATGGTATGGTCATTTTGACTTTAATTCTTTAACCACGAGGATTTGATAAGTATCTGTATATTTCCCCCACTATTTCTATCACTGATTTCACAAAGCGAAAATTGCAGAGATATATTATATCTGTGACAGTGTAAGAGTTCCAATACATCAGAATAGAAATAATCATTAATCTCATCTATCTGTTTAGTGTCTCAGATTGGAATAATGGTCCTCATATGTTTATGCTTTGGTGATTCAAAGAAGGAGAAAAATTATCCGACAGTAATACAAGAGCTATGTCATCGATTTTCCTTTGACGATAAACTAGTAATTGGGTTGTCACCCTTTGATGAAAAGGTATACAAGGGTTGTCTCAAACATAATGATGCTGCAACTGATCATACCATTACTCCATCCAAGGTTCACTTCAATTCAAGGGCAAACTCTTGAGGAGACAATAGATCCAATTCTGAAAGGAAAGATTGCACCAGAATGTTGCCAGGTATTCACTAGTGTCATGCAGAGATGCTTGCAGCACGAACCAGATGAGCGACCTACAATGGGCGAAGTTGAGATATTGCTTGAGAATGCTCTCTCATTGTTGGAACAAGCTGATATTACAACCACCAATGCTGCTCACTATACTTTATTATCCACTACTTGTTTGTCCGATATATTTTCAAGTAGAATCAACTTTACGCTGTTAGATAAAAATTTAGTCAAATCAGTCGATAGTTCTCAACATGAAGTTAACTGCCCTTGAGTTTTCACCATATTCTCAGGTTGTATAAGTAATGGTGATCTGACCTTTGATGCTTCAATGGAGGAAGGCTCTTTCTCGGAAGTAAGTAGTGACTAAGGGCAAGTATCAGCTGAATTTCATGTGTTTCCTTTGCTAATCCTGCTTCTGTTTCCTTCTTTTATTGATTTTATTGTTATTGTTCATGTCTTCAAATAAAACTCTTAACGAGAAGGGTATATTATATATCAGATTTTGAAAATTGCCTCTGCGTCAATATAGTTCTAGCAGAATGATATGAATTTTCGACAAGTTTCACCTAAATTTGATGGATATTTTCTTTTTATTTTATTTCTGTATTTTTGCTTTTAAAAGACTTTAAATTTAAATTTAGAGTAATGCCATATATCCAAATCTTTTCATGAATTATGTCCAATCAAGTTAAATAATAAGACTTGGAATTATAAGCTATAACTGATTTTTGTTAGGTTAGACTAATTTGATTGATCTTGTTTAACAAAAAGATTTGGATGTATAGTATTATTTTTAAATTTATTCGTGTTTTTAATTCTTTCTTTTTTAGGTAATTGTGCAACTTTAGGTGTAATAAATATATAATTAAATCACACATAAATTTTTATACACAAAAACATTAGTAAT
>NC_029789.2:148555671-148556695 GCF_000816755.2 Arachis ipaensis | reverse complement strand
ATCTTGATCAATTCTCAGTTTAACTCAATTTATTTAGAATTATTTTTAGATTGGATTAAAATAAACAGTAACCTTTTAATGTCAAATCCAAAATATACTTAAACTCAACTTAACCAACTCATAAACACCCTTACATCAAATGCATGAATTCTCATTAACAAAAGAATATATTTTTGGCATTTTCTGGATTGTTACATCTTTTTTACTTTTTAAAAAATAAAATGTGTATAAAATACTTTGTAAATGAAATTATACCTTATTTATTTGTTTACATAAAGTTCATTAAGGAGAAAGAAAAAGAGATAATCTAATGCATTTGTATTTGTAAAACAAATGTTTCGTTTTCTTTTTCAATTACTTATGTTCCCAAATTCTAATGGCTAATGGGAAACTTCTGTTTTCAAATTGAAATGATAAAACTTTGTAACATTTTCAATTCAATTTAAGATTTTGGCAATTGGGTCAGAATCTTTTATATAAAAAAAGGTATTTTTTCCGTTTTGTTTTAATATTAACAGAAACATGACAAAGATCTTGAATCTACCTTTGAGAGCGTGCAAAGTTTATATATAGTCCTTCTGCAAAACGAGGAAGGTTGCAAGTTAGACCGTAAATCAAGAAAACCAAATATAACTGAAAGAAGATAACTGAAATTATAACATACAAAACAAGAAGAAAGTGCACAGAAGATTGCTATCAGACAAAAGAAGAAGAAAGAGAGGAAGAATAATGACCTTTCAGCTTGCCTTTCTTGAGATAGATCTCATGAATGTAATACAGATTAGCGAACTTTAAATTTCAACCTACAAACGGTTAATACCGCTGATTAAAAAAGGCGCGGAAATTGGAACTTATGTATATATCAAAAACAAATATATATCAAAAACAAATATATATAATGACATATTTTTTTAAGGTGGGTAGAATGTAACAACTCTAGTTTTTGAAAATCAAATAATTAGTTATTTGTGATTTATTTTATTTGTTGATAATTTTATTTTAAGTAAATTATTTTACTAAACGT
>NC_029789.2:148546864-148555632 GCF_000816755.2 Arachis ipaensis | reverse complement strand
ATTCTTAAATATTTTTAATAGAGTATATTTGATTTTAAAATTACTCTACCCTCCAATTTTATCAAAATATTTATTCATATCTATTCAGGTTATTTTATAAAATCCCTAATTTCTAACCCTAATTCCCAAATTGAATTATTCCAATAAATTGAACACATACAAATTGAAACTCTAGTCAAGTTTTAAAATGAACACTGCATTGAAGCTAAGTTTCATAACTAACTTTCCATTTATAACCAACCAAACAGTCCTCCATCTACGAATAGGTTTAAGATATAGATCAGATCAAATTAAGAACATGCATTATTGGCCTTTATCAATTATATTGCATGTGCCCTCATGTGTATGTAATGCATATGTTACTGTTAGATTGAGGCATTGTGATTCATATGATCTTGAATGCACATGAAGAATAGTAGGTTTCAGTTATTTTCAATAAGAATTTGTCGTTACTACATGCCTTATACAATTTAAATAGATATTTAGTTAAGAAAATAAGTGAATTAATCACTAAATCAACTTAAATTAATTTTTATAATCTGTATTTATATATTTTATTTGTAATTTTAATTTTAAATTAAGAGACATAAATCTATGTACTTTTTTTTTTTTAATTTTAGCCATCATTTTCAAATTTGTTATCATGAATTTGATTAATTTTAGAAAAAACAATCATGTTTTATACCAAAAATGAAGAATAATTTAAATTCAGTCTATTTCTGTAGGGGCAAAAACTTAAATTTAGTTAATTTAGTCTTAGTGTAAGGAAAACTGAATATTTAATTTTCAAACTTTTGATAGTGAACATTTTGATTATATGCGCTGGTGGTGACAGTAGTTTTAATAATGGATCCTTTGCAAATAAATAAAGCTAACACAATTATTTAGGTGTCCTATCCATCTTAATATCGAAAGGTTAATAATTAATCAGGAGTCTTCAACTCTTCATTCATAATTGCCTTGCAGAAAATGATCAAAAAAATAAATTATTAATCTAATCAAAAGACTCAAACTATACTTTACAATATTATTATTTTATTAATATATTCAACATAGCACACATTATTACATTAAATTATTATATATACAAATATATATCAAGCAATTAATTAACACCAAATAATTAAACACACTCCAAACTCAATGATTGAGAACCCCTAGCCGATATATAGTGCATAGTGAATAATTGGAAGATATATAGAAATACACATAAATATACCAAAAGCTTATCAATATATAAGAAACTAAAATAGAAGGCTAGGGTGTGGTGATGATAATAATGCTTAGGAGTTTGGTTATTGTTGTAATTATCATGTATATATGATAAACTACTAAACTCAACCTCTTTTATTAACGATAAAAATATTCTTAAAACATTTTAAAACAAATGGTGGTGCTTCTTTCCATGAGCTTCTTCGTCTTCCTTCTTTGCTTCTTTTTTCTCATGGTGTTCATGAAAAGCATAACCACCAGCTCCGACGGCAGCGACCGCGGCAACCTCCTCTTCTATCTTATGCTTGTGAGCATGCTCCGGATCTTTCTCAGCCTTATGTTTCTCATGCTGTCACAAAATCAACAGTTGCATTAAAAAAAATTTAATTAACCTATATACTATTCCACTATATTAATTAACAATAGAGATGTGTGGGGATGTTAGTAAAAAAAGGAACAAAGTTAAGAAAAAAAAATTATTGGTGTCCATGATTGAGGATCAGATCTTGTGTAATATATATAATACACACCTCATTATTTTTTTTTTCTTTATATTATGCAATTAACTAATAAGATAATTAATCATTCAATTAGTTGAACAATACATATAAATAAACTTACTAGTTAAATATTAATGTTTGTTCTCCAAGAATTAAACTGAACAAATTAAAGAAGAGTAGACAAAAATGATCTGAAGTACAAATTAAAAGAATAATTCAAATTAGGAGTATAATTAATTAATATTGATGATGAAATTAAGAGAAATAAATAGTTACCAAGGCATAGGCACCAGCAGCAGCAGCACCAAGCTCGCCAAGGTGCTCATGGTGCTTGTGTTGTTTCTCCTCCTTCTTATAGTCAACTACCTCTTCAAAAGTAGTGTTATCCTCATCCTTCTTATGGTGGAAGAGGTGGTGGTGGTGCTTCTCCTCAGACATGATCTAAAAGCTTAATATGAATTAAAGAAGTGATGAGTTTATGGAGTGATGTGAGAATTGTGAAGGGAATAGATACCTATTTATAATACATGATATATTATTATTGGTTGGTTAACATAACCAACGTGTTAATGGTTGTTTGGTTTGGTTGCTTTGCAGCTTTCTTGGTAGGCCATACATTTTTTCATAGTAAAATTTTGGGTCCAAAAGATATCATCTTTTAATCTCTAATGATTTCTTCAAATTCATTGAATGTTATAACTCTAAAGTCTAATAATAAACCAGCCTAAACCAATAGTATTTGCACAAATCAAAATGTAATAATCTCTTGTTCATCAATTTAGTCAATGGCTACTCATATAATTAAAAAAAGTCTCCCAATAAGACTGGCTAGATATAACCTATGATTTATGGGATAACAAATGGAGTTAGCAGCAATATAGAGTGAGAAGCGCGGTTAATCATGATTTGTCCCTAACGTTTAAATCATCCTATTTGTATCATTAACGTTTATAAAAGTGATTCAATGTTATCCTACTATCAATTATACTAACAAATCAGATTATATTTTTCAATTATTCTATGTATTCATTATCAATTAGGTCTCACTTACATGTGTTCGATTTTAATATTATACGCACTGTTTGTGTTTAGATTCAATCCCTAGAAAAGTGAATTATGTAAATGTTGTAGGAATTAGTTTCAACATTTGATAAGCTATTTTTCGGAGTAGATCATTATTCTAACTTTAAGAAGAGATTTTTAAAACTCAAACTAAAGCGTTCATGATGTGTAATTGACGGCAGGATAACATTGAATCACTTTTACAAACGTTAGGGATACAAATAGGACGATTTAAACGTTAGGAATACAAATAGGATTTACCCCAAACGTTAGGGACAAAAACGATACTTTACTCAATTTTAAAAAAGTAAACCTTTATTTTGATTTAATTGTTGTATGTTATTAGTTATACATTTTTTTTAAAAGAAAAATTTGGGTAACAGTACTTTTATTAAAATTTGACTAGTATTTAATCAATAAAAAAATGAATAATTTTACACTATTAAATATAATTTCATACCATTAAAAATACTAATAATAACTAATTAATAATTACAAATCAAAAAATCTACTAGCTCCCTAACACTATTTTATTTTTTAAATAAACCTTTGATTATATATATTATATTATCTAGACAGGATAATTCTATAATTAAAAATTAATTACTAAATCAATTATTATAATATATTAGTTTTATACTAATATTTTCATAACAACTAATGCTTATTTTTATACGGATGAAGAGTACTTGGTATATAAATGTATTTTATAACAAGAATTAGATGTGGTGCCATATTCAGAGAGGGGCCATACGCCGCATGAACCATAACATATTTGGTAAGCTAACTTTAATCAAATTACGATCAACACCGGTAGCATTATCATCATCCCCAGGATCACGCATAATCATATCTCTTGGTGACTCAAGGGCATCACTTTCACACGTGTCACCGTTTGAATATCGAATATCCTCCATGCAACAATATTCCCTGTCAAAAAGAAGGCTGCTCCGTTTCATAACTGCTCCCACCGCCGTGCTCTTCCCCTCCCCCTCCGTACACGGCCTGTGAAAATACATCTCGCCAACAATCTGCACCAGATTCCATCCATTCTCCGATTCCGACTCCGATCTGAAAACATATCGCTCGCCGTGGCCTTGAAGTGTGCCGAGAATTACATTCACCAGTAATGGCTGTCTCGTTCTTGTCTCAGAGATTACGTAAACACTCGACGAAGAGAACATGTAACTGCGATTCACCAACACAAGAACCCTAAACTCTAGAACAGAGCCAAAGGCGTCAATGTCCGTTGTTTCAGTCGTAAACAACGCGCTGATTACCCCCGG
This sequence comes from Arachis ipaensis, assembly GCF_000816755.2. Lineage (NCBI taxonomy): Eukaryota > Viridiplantae > Streptophyta > Magnoliopsida > Fabales > Fabaceae > Arachis > Arachis ipaensis. Next base: position 148,551,572 of record NC_029789.2, on the reverse strand, counting down.
GAGTTTTCTCCGGTACCAGAAGCTCACACTCGATGCACCCTCAGATCTGGCGCCGCGTTCTTCTTCCGGCGAAACATGGCGGCGCCAAGGGTGATATAATCGGATGAGATTCAAATCACTGGAGACTGTGCAATAAGCTTCCCAAATTGGAACCAGAGGACGAGGACCGCGGTGAATCATGAACTCTGACGATATCTGTTGCTGGAATCCGTGTACCACGGAATTCAATCGAAATCCTCTTTGATTCGGAAAAATAACGACCTCGAGTTTAGGTAACAAGCGAATGCAGCCTTGAAGAGTTTTCAGATCTGTGCAGTTCCTGAGATACAAGCGCTCCAGGCTAACAAGATTGAACATGGTGAGTGGTAAATCATCTATGGCGGTGCTGTCTAAGTAAATTACTCGAATGTTTTCCATAGTTGCTACAATTTCTGGGAAGCACACAAGGCTTGTGCAGCCACTGAGGTCCAGAGTCTCAAGAGATGGAAGATTGATTTCGTCTACGAGAGTGCGGAGCTTGGTGCATCGTTGAACACTCAGCAAAATCAATTTCTCCAGAAATCCAACTGAGCTGTGGACTTTAACTAAATTGGAGCAGTTATCAAGACACAGTGCTCCTAGATTTGGGACTCCTGAAAGGTCAGGTACTTCTGTCAAGAATTCACACTCTCCAAAATCCATGAAACTCAAGGAATTGAAATTCTGCATAGGAAAATATGAAGATATAGTTGAGAATTGTTAAATGAATAAGCATATTTGATTGAGTAAAATAGTAGGAAATGATGCATGCCTTGAGTGGATTGTCCAGTTTGAGAGAACTGTTGCTCAAATTGAGTATGAAGAGTTTAGTGGGATGAAAATCAGAGGGTAATGATGGTGATGGATATCCATCCCACTCCAACACTCTTAAACTGTTTGGCAGATGATCAGGACCAACTGAAAAATGTACATCCCAGAATATGAGAACTTTGAGATTCCTCATTTTCTTGAATGCTTTTCCATTCCAATTCACTCTACGCTTGCTTGAGTGCAAAATTATGACTTCAACTCTATCACTTCCCTGTATCATAATCATTGCAAACACCAAACATATATTTATATATATGTCAAATTTTACATGTGAGGTTGTAGAAATTTACAAGCTGAATACATAAATATAACAACATACCATGTCATTTTCTAGAACATGAACAATGTCCTCATCATTCCATAGTCTAGAACGTTTGCCAGGCTTAGAAGTTGATTCCCTTCTAACAATTTCTCTACCCATATCTTGAATCAAATCATGCATTCTCACACAATTATTATTCTTGTCAATCTTCATCAAAGATCTGTCAATCAAAACGTCAATACCATCTTCAGGGTGGAAACCACGGACATGTAGCATTTGCTTCACATATGATATCTTTTCCTTGTTGAAGAAACAAGCTATATCAAGAAAAATACTCTTCTCATCTTCATGTAATCCATCATAACTTACCTCGAGCACTTCTTGAATCTTCTTAATGGGAATTTTTTTGTACTTATCTAATGCAGAGCTCCATTGATCTATGCTCTTGTTATACAAGTTAGAGCCTATTACTTCCAAAGCCAAAGGAACACCACCAGCATAAGAAAGAACACGGTTTGAAATATCTTCATACCCTGACTTAACTTTGTTGCTTCTAAAGGCCTTCCAACAGAACAATTCAAGAGCTTCTTTTTTGTTTAACTCTTTGACCTCATAAATCTTGTTTGGATTCATCCCATATTGTGCTTCTAACAAATGTTTGTCCCTAGAAGTGATAATTATCCGACTACCTGAACCGAACCAATCATCGCCTCCGGCAATAGCCCTTAACTGGGTTAAGTCATCAACATCATCAAGAATCAAAAGAATCTTCTTTTGTTGAAGCCTCCTTTTTATCATTGGAATCCCTCTGTTGACATCTCTTATTCTTATATTACTCTCATCAAGAACTTCAGAAAGAAGTGTCTCTTGGAGTTGTGCAAGACCATGATTCTTGTTGATTGCATTTTCTCTAACATCAGCAAGAAAACACAAACCATCAAATTGATCAGCAACAGAGTTATACAGAGCTCTTGCAAGTGTTGTTTTACCTATTCCCCCACTTCCACAAATCCCAACTATGTGTACTCCATCTTCAGCATTATTAGACCCAAGTTGTAGCAGAGACTTCACTTCTAGCACTGGTGATTCCAGGCCAACCGGGTTGTCAGCAACATGTAAGGGAGTGTAATTCAGCTTTTTGGAGATGTCACTAACAATGTTTTCAATAAACTTGTATTCCTGTTGAGACCTACATTTATACAAGTTCATATCAAGCCATGTTATGAAAACAAAGCATTATTATATATTATTTCACATACTTTTCTACTAAAATTAAATAATCAATTATTAAAATAATCCATGAGCATTACTAATGGTATAAAATCACTCGTCCCAAAAGTTTAAACTAATAGGAGAAGACAATATTAATGGTTATATCTCTTAACATTTTTGTTCAAGCAAAAATTTCTTTTGAATTTGCTTGATTTTTTTGCATACACTTGGCCAACAATAATTTGCAACCATATTTACAAAAGTTTTGCACATAAAAAATATATAGTGTCTACTTATATTTATTAGAATTTGTATACATGAACCAATACTGTTTGCATCCATATTTTTCAAAATTTACCTATAAATTGGTAAAATTTATTTGTTAAAAACAATACTAATCAACTGGCGGAAAATACTAAAAATTATTTGACGCAAGAGTTTCTCTATTATATAACATGATTATAAAAGCATAGATATAATTTAAAGGAGAGTGTGACATGAGGCATGTAGATTATTACCCTGGTTTGAAATGTGAACCGGACAAATTAGCTGCTTCACGTAGAGCATTCCTCCATTTTTGTACCTTGCCATTGTCATCATTCTGGAACCGTTCTTCATGTTTTGCTAATGCCTCCGCATAGCTACCTTTCTGATGGCGAACATCTGATGGATCCACATCATAAAAGATTGGCCAAACCAATCTTCCTTCAAGTTTCAACAGCTCAAGAATCTTTGCAAGCTCGTCCAAACAGAAAGCAGATGATGCATAGTTCTTAGAGAACACAACGATGGCGATCCTAGATTCTTGAATAGCCTTCACAAGTGCTGGAGTAATTTCTTCCCCCTTTTGAAGCTCCTCATCATCAATGAAGGTGTGGATCCCCTTTTGATCCAGTGCATGGTAGAGATTACTGGTGAAACCGTTTCTAGTATCTTCTCCTCTGAAACTGAGGAAAACGTCGTAGATCCAATTCCATGTGAAGGAAGAAGAAGATGACGATGATGATGGTTCCACCATTATCATATAATTTGTGAGCTTATTAGTATATTTAATTAGTTCCTAAATAAATAACAATAATATAATATATAATCAAAGAGGGTTATGGATAGAGTGAATGGGGAAGACTTTGACTAATCAAAGTAAACGCCAGAGATGAGAGGAAGGTATATATGAAAACATACAAAAATTTCTTTTTTAAAGAGTAAAGTGTGATCTCTCACCATTTATTTTATAGGTGGGACCAAAAATAAATATGAGAAAAAAACTATTCAAGGATAGAAGATTATACTTTATCCTCTAAAGTACAAATTTAAAATTTAGAGGATACAAATTCTATAGATAATAATGAATTAAACAGCCTTAGCAGTTACGTTTAATAAGAGCCTAGTTTTAAAGTCATCGTTGAACTCTTGAAGCTCATGAAAACCTTTTCATCCCATGTGCTTATAAACAGAACCAAACCAAGTTTTCCACGTCATCAAGAATGGCAAGTCATCCCCGTCATCAAGAATCAAAAGAATCTTCTTTTGTTGAAGTTTTTTTTTAAGAAAATTATTTGAATAAAATAACTATATGTAAACATAACAATAAAAAATTATTAGAAGATTTAAAATATTTGATTGAACTATCTAATATAATATGTGTTTATATTTTTAAGAGTAAAGTATTGTTTTTGTCCCCAATGTTTGGAGTAAATTCTATTTGTGTCTCTAACGTTTAAATCGTCCTATTTGTATAAAAGTGATTCAATGTTATCCTGCCGTCAGTTACACATTATGAGCGCTTTAGTTTGAGTTTTAAAAATCTCTTCTTGAAGTTAGAATACAAATGTCTCGGATAGAATCGATGATCTACCCCGAAAAATAGCTCATCAAATGTTGAAACTAATTACTACAACATTTACATAATTCACTTTTCTAAGAACATAATTGAATCTAAACATAAATAGTGGGTATAATATTAAAATCGACCACATCCAAGTGAGATCTAATTGAGAGTGAATACATCAAAGTGAGAATAATTGAAAAATATAATCTAATTTGTTAGTATAATTGATAGTAGGATAACATTGAATCACTTTTATAAACGTTAAGGATACAAATAGGACGATTTAAACGTTAGGGACACAAATATAACTTATCCTAAACGTTGGGGACAAAAATGATACTTTACTCTATTTTTAATATCACTTTTACATAAAAATAATTTTGTAACAAAAATGGTATTTTTTAAAAATAATAAAATAAAAAATGTTTTATTTCTTTTTTTATTTAAAATTGCATTATCTTTTTTATATGAATGGATGAAAACCAGATTGTTTATTCTTATAACCTCAATGAAATGCTCCAACTTTTTTGGCTAGTTAGTGTTCCACGACTAGTAAA
>NC_029789.2:148545661-148546776 GCF_000816755.2 Arachis ipaensis | reverse complement strand
ACACGTGTATATCTTTTTATATATATTTTTATGATATAAAATATTTTTTTTTTATTTTCTCTCATTTTTTATAAATTATTTTTAAATAAATATACTCAATATTTCTCATTTACACACATTCTTTTTGGTCTTTATACTCATTCCTTCCGTTATTTGAGGAGTGCTACACATACAAGTCATTTGGTTTACAAGTTATACAAGTTGGGAGAAACTTAACAAAAAGTACGCTGATCCATATACGATTTCCATGGCGTGCTTCGCATTCCTCCTTCTCCTCCTCCTCTTCCTTCTTCTTCTCCTTCTTCTTCTCCTTCTCTTCTTCTTCTTCCTCCATGAAAACGAGTTTCTTGTCAAATTTGATCTCCTTCGTGCGTTCTCTCTTTGCCTTTTCATTCATTATTTTATCTGCGTTTATCACTGGTATTCTTGCTTCGTTTTTTTTTTCGATTTTCATGGTTTCTGAAATCAAGCTTTGAAATCATTTTGAAGATAATGGAACTTCAGAAATACACCCAAACGATTACAGAAATACACCCAAACAATTACAGAAATACACCCAAAGGATTACAGAAATACACTCAAAGGATTACGAAAATACACCCAAAGGATTTAAGAAATACACCCAAAATTCGTTGAAGTATACATTATGCATAATTCATAACTCTTTCTCTTTCTCCTCCTCATCTTCATCTTCTGCTACTTCTTCTTCTTCAAAAATGATTTCAGAGCTTGATGTCAAAAAACAATGGAAATCGAGAATCACGAAAAAAGAAAACAGAGAGAAAAGCACGTAATGAAGAAGGAGAAAGAGAAGGCAAGAAACGAAAGAAAAAAAGAAGAAGAAGAGGAAGACGAAGAAGAATGTGCAGCAAGAAGAAGAAGAAGGTGTAGAAGATGAGGAGGAAGAAGATGAAAAACGTGCAGTCAAGAAGAACGAGGAGAAACATGACGATGAAGATGAAATACTTCAAAAACGAAGAAGAAGAAGAAGAATGAGAAGAGGCACGGAAAAAGAAGAAGAAGGAGAAAAAAAAGAGGAGGCATAGAGAAAAAAAATGACTTGTATGACTTATATGGGAAAACGCTTGTATGTGGAGAATTTCTCTTTTTTCGGA
>NC_029789.2:148545241-148545548 GCF_000816755.2 Arachis ipaensis | reverse complement strand
TTTACATAAATTTATTTTTTATTTTTTCAGAATTTAATCAATCTTGTCAACTTGATGTTGGGATCAAACTTAGCTCCATCTACAGTGCAAGACTTGGTATAATAGCAATTATATTTGCTTTGTTAGAAGTAGAGGTAAAAAAAGGCCGTAAGTATTAGGGACTTGCAGTTTGGTCTGTGTTTAGTTTAGTCTTGTCTGTTATAAAATAGATACATCACACATGCTTAAACTCTTATAAAAATTTTATTATGTTAATAGGTTAGGTTTAAGTTCACTAATTAGTTTATTTGGCCTGTTAGGCCTACCT
>NC_029789.2:148541617-148545131 GCF_000816755.2 Arachis ipaensis | reverse complement strand
GTTTCCATGTTATGAATCCAGAGACAATAAATCTTTCACTTAGGATACCCATTTTTATCTCATATATATTTAGTCTTTTCAATGTACACCACATATTTTTTTATTAACCCTTAAACTTTATTATTTACCATGCCTATGATTACCCCACGTGACATGCTAAATTATATTCTGAATAAAGTAGAAATAAGTTACTTTAGTTTGACTTAAACAATGTGACTACCTAATAATTCAGAAATCAGAAATTAAAATTAGGTGAGCAAATTAAACTTAACTCATAACCTTTTTCTAGCTCTGACGAAAAGCTTGACTTGACTAAAAACAAAGTAAGAAACTCAGGTTAGGTAACATTTTTTATGAAAGCAATATCGAATATTTTTTCCCATCATGTTACTTAGATTTATCACTAATTATTAATTATTCCACAACTAAAGCCGCCAATTTCGTTAAAAGGCTTAGTTTGTGCTATTTGCTAATTGCTACTCAAAATTTTCGTATATGAAACAAGTTACCAAACAATGTGTCAAGAATGGTAAGTCGTAAGTGTATTTTTTTTGGATGCTTCTATAAGACGCAGAAAGCGTCTTTTTTAAAAATATTTTTTAATAATTAAAATTTAACATATACAATTTTTGATATCTTTATTTAAGTCGTCCTTTTTTATTTTAATCAAAAAAGTGTTTGTTAAATTTGTGCTTACGAGAATCATTCCATATATATAAACCATCGTATTCATTTCTCATTTCATTATTCAAGTTTAGACATGTACATGTATAATTAACTAATCATTTTTTTAATAATTAACCGAAAGGCACTTGTGATGCGTAAGAAGTATTTTAATTATTAGTAAGTAATAATTAACCATAATATATAAATAAATATAAGAACACTAAAGAGTAAAGACAATTCACCAATTAAATTAATCTCTAGTGGTTAACTTCAATTGTTTAAAAACAACATGGAGCATTATTATATGCACAACATCGTAACTTGATAACGGTTATTTATATATTAATAGATTATCGGTTCTGCTACGTTACCAACAGCATATCTGCCAACTCTTATTTATAATTGTGTTTCATGAAAGTGTGTTCGTAAATGTGTCTAATAAAAATATTCTTTTTATAGTTGTGTTTAATAGAAGTGTCTTTATATATATATTTTTTGGATATGTCTCTTTATATATGTATTTAAAATATATTAATTATTAGAGACTACATATATAAAGAGACACATCTAAAAAATATATCTATAAAGACACTTCTATTAAACACAGCTATAAAAAATACATTTTTATTAGACACATCCACAAACACACTTCTATGAAACACAATTATAAATAAGAGTCGACAAAAATTGACAGATAATATGTTAGTACCCTATATTTTTCCATAGATTATATACTAATTCTAACACCCCACCCCCCACCAAGTAAAAGCAAAGTCATTATTAAATAACAGGCAACACACGTCATTAATTAGTTTATGCAAAATATTCAATTTCTAATGGGTTATATATTCTCTTTAAAACATTGGTGTGTGTTTGTTGGTTACTTTTAAGTTATAGAGTAACTATATATAGTTTACGTGGCACCAACGAAGTAGTGGCAAAGAAAGGATAAGGTAATTTAAAGGTGAGAAAGGGAAGTGAATAATCAACGTTTTCCACTGTTACACGCTATGTACTTTCAATGTTTTCAACGCACCAAAAGCAATAAGCATGTTCGCCCAAGCACAATCACCAAATTAAATATCTATCTTTTTTTTTTATGGAACTTATATAAAGACTTTAAGGTAATTTAAGTTAATAAAATAAATATAGATTAANNNGTATTTATAGATAAATTAAGGTGTTTTTCGCGCTTCACACGGACTATTTTATAAATCTATTCTATTGTTTGGTTTCTTAATCTATGAAAAAATTAAATGATTTTATAAATGAATATATAGTGACTGATTTTAATAAACACAAATATATAGTAACCGATGTTAATGTGATGATAGTATTTTCATAAAGATGTATCGTTATTGTAATTGAGTATGAGAAGACTATGTCATTCGAGTTATAACTCATTGACAATAAAAATAGTTGACTTAATTAGCAAGAGTTAATTAATGATATAAATATAATAATAAAAAATAAATTTTATTTAATTAATAAAGAGTACAATTTTTTAAATATTTTTACTTAATAACGAGTACTTAGTAAAAAAAAACATTTAAGAATGAACCCTAAATAATTAATAAAAACAATATTTTACACAAAATAATTGAAAATATAAATTTACTATGCCTTATACCCAATATATATACACACCCCCACCCCAATATTATAATAAAATAGAGAAAGAGAAAGAGAAAGAGAAAAGAGAGAGAGAAAGAAGAGATAGAAAGAAAGAGAATGGAGAGAAGGAACTACAACAACAACAACTACTGCTACTGGTGGTGGAAGAGGTTGTTCTCATCCTGTGTTCTCTCCGCAAGGCTGATTCCACCACCACAACCACCACCACCACCATGGAAGCATAGGGATACATTATTTTCTGACTTTAGTATCCTATTATTATTAGCATCATGAAATTAAAGCTTAAGTCTCCATGAGCAATGAGATTAAGAGAGAGTCCAAATTAAAAAGCTTATGTAATCATTCATCAGATCAAGAGGCGGCAGCATCAGCAACAAGAAGCATATATATATTATATGTATCTCTCTGGAAATTCAAAGTACCAAATAGTGCTCACTTCTCGTAAGTCTGTCAGGGGTTATAACCCCATATGCTTTCTTTTTTTATTATTATTTATATATACATCATCATATTATTGTATTATTTTGACTAAATAATATATATTTTTTTTGCCCCTTAGATAATGGTAGCATATTTGCAACCACCATGCCCTCAAATAATACATGTTCTTTGGTCATAGCTTTGGAAAGAAAAAGAGTGTGATGAGGGGAAAGTATGATAAGGATATTCCATGAATATGCATGATAATGATGACTATAAGTTTGTTAAATGTTAGTTATTGTATAACTGAGATAGTTGTTGGATTTGGTAAGGATGGTTAAAATATATAAAAAAATTTAAAAAATTAAATTCACAGAAATAATTTTACAAAACAACTTCACATTATCCAAACATCTTAAAAGGAAGTTAAAATTAGAGCAATATTGAACTATAATTGGGGTATGGAAGCAAGAGATGAAATGTGGTTTTTGTTTGTATGGAATTTGGAACATGTTGGGTGAAAATCGACATCCTTTTATGGTGTTTGTTACCGAAAGCTATGGTGAGTTCCCATCCATTCATTAAATGTGTCTGTCAAAATAATAATGAAACATTGGTCCCAACTCCACTAACTTGGTGACACATCATTTAACCAGCAATTTATTGTATGGTACTATCTCTCACTGTTATTTTCACCATCACCTTAGTTTTATTCACTTTTTTTTTTTTTTTACAATTAATGAATTCTCCACGTGCCAACAAGGCAAGAACTACTTTAATTTAGAGGATTTTA
>NC_029789.2:148539192-148540834 GCF_000816755.2 Arachis ipaensis | reverse complement strand
GATATTGATATTTTTAAAATGATGGAAACTCAGGTGCAGTCCACTTCAGGTGAAGTTGATATTTGAGACCCGTTAGATGATTTGACTAAATTTTCATCTAACAGCTCTCAGATATCAACTTCAAGTGAAGTTGACTTCACCTGAATTTTCACCTTCTAATATATTTAAAAAATTTTCCAACACATTATTAGGTAGTTAGTTGATAATTGGTAAAGATAACTAACTGAACTGCTCTTCAGTATTGTACTTGAAATCACACGGTCGCACACAAAATATTTGGAAAATTACTACTAAAGTTTCATCAGAAAGGACTTTGATTTGAAACTTCTGTTATTTATTTTATAAGATTCTAGCTTGAAGTTTGCTTTTTCCTTGTAGGACCAAATATATATCCCTTTTTAATAATATGAGTAAGGTTATTTATTTATTATTTTCACCGAAAAAGTTAGGTCATCTTTTAATTGTCACATGGTCATAACTGCAACAAAATATTTTCTTGTCTAAAGAACCGCAACAAAAAAAGATATTTATTCTTTTTGTAAACTTTTACATAATTTTATCTATGTATGTGTGATTTTTATCTTTTTTTGTTTTCTTTAGAGAACATTAGTTATAGGCATTCCTTCAATCATGGTATATGTAAGGAGATCAGAAATGTCAGAGAATTATCATAATTTTTTTTTTTATTCAGTTGTTAGTTATTAATGTTTAAAAATATGAGCTAAATTATGTTATTAGATTACTAGATTAAAAGAATTTGATAATTGTTAAAAGTAATGACAAAAATAATAAATTTTAATAATTCTCTAGTATTTTTCATATGTAAACAAAAAAAATAGTCATCTGTATAAAACATATATTTAAATATAAAATATATATTAAAAATAAATTAAATAATACATACATTTATATATAAATATATAATAACTAATTTAATTACTAATTTTTTTAATGTACACATAGACTTTTGACATTCCTTTGATGTATTTAAGAAAATAATTAGTTACAACCCACTTTGATCTATATAATATACACGTGAGATTTTCTTAGATTCAAAACAATTCTTAGAAGTTAAAAAAATGAGTCAAATTATTAGTATTTCGAATAATTTTTTAGTAACAAGCAATGTTAAGTGACTGTTGACATGAATGTTCACATGGCTTGATGCAAGTTTTTTTTTTTTTTTTGTTACTTTTCTATTGAAACGGGACAAAAACCCCAAAAGCACAAAAAAAAAAAGAAGCTAAATTCAAATTAGATAGGCATAAGCATTAATGCAGTACCAAACTAATATTACAAACTACGAATATGCATCAAGCAATTTACATAGTACATTACAACTTACAAATAAAATATATTATAGAATAAATTTGATGGAAACTAGTATCTACCTACCACTCATTGAAAATTACATGATTTTTTTTCATTATATTTATATGAATTTGCATTATAAAAAGGTCATTCCTTTGATAATACCCCTCAATTTAGGAGTGTTCAAGATCGGTCATATCTTTTTGCGTTTATAATTTTTATCCGATGTCATTTTTGGGTTAGCTTCGGTTATATTTCGGGTGACTTCAATCCGCTCCGATCCAAAATTATTTTTTATAATAAAAATATGTTTTAGAGTAAAATTAATGAT
>NC_029789.2:148531743-148538410 GCF_000816755.2 Arachis ipaensis | reverse complement strand
GTATAATATTATTTTATTTTAAAATAATTTATTTTAAAATAAATATGATATAATATTTATTTAATTTAATTTTTAAAATTAAAATTTTATTATTTTAATATAAATTTACAAATTTATATACACTACAAAAATGCACTAAATTGCGGGAGTTTTTTTTAGTTTTGCGAGGTTTTAAAGTGTTCCGCCGGTTTGAAAAACTGAACGAAGTTATAGAGTCATATCACTAGCAAAAAGTGTTCCGCCGGTTTAAAAAACTGACCGAAGTTATAGAATCATATCACTGAACACTTGGTGTGCATGAATTTAAACAACAATAATTAGCACAATCCAAGTAAATCAAATGCACGAATTCTTCAATCTTGACTAATATCACAAATTAGTATCAAAAGGACTAGTTGATTTGTTTCAAACTAGTATCACAAATTTTGATTTTAATACACCTTACCATTAGACTAGTTGATTTTCCAAGAGAATGAATATGAATACACAATATTAAAATTAATTGCCTCGGAAGCAATTCTAGTGCCTCTAAGGTACAATTCTTTATTTAAAGTAATAAAATTACTACTAGACTCAGAAATAAGGATATTTTGGCACTTACATTTGCTGCAATCACATCAATCCAAATATTCTGAAGGCTCCCACATTTCCATTACCTCAATCCTATGATGTCTACACACCTTTTCCCTCATCATGCATATAAGCAACAACTATGTTTCCAGACACCGTTTGTAGCATACTAACATAAGGGTAGTAAAAAGAAAAAAAAAAGGAGAGAAAAAATAAGAAGAAGAAACAAGATACAAGGAAAATATAATTGTACATTGAGCACAGATTGTTCTGTACTTTACACTTTAAACTATGAGGTGTACAGTACTATGAACTTAATGAAGATTGAATCCTATTTTCTTACCATGTATCTCTCTCACACTATTCACATGCCAGTTTTGTGTCAAAGCTAGTCAAGCAGATGGCAAAAGCTTGAAATGCAGAAAGTGGATATCTATAGTCCATGGTGAACATGTCCTTACCAACTTTCCCAAACTGAAGAATAATCTTGTCATGGTCAGAGGATTGTGTCGGCTGCGACGGCGTAGGAGTGCCGGCCGGAGGTTGTGTTGCTGCAATAAGCTGAAAATTCTTGACGGAGGCGACTGTCACCCTTCCCCTAAAGTTGAGGCACCAACACTGAAGCTGTTCGTGCCATCTCGGTGCCTTGTTCTTCAGAACTAGAGGTCTTTCTTTACCCTCTTCCCCTTCGTTACCTAGCCCAATTATGTCGGAGAATCTAGCGCTGCTGAACTCCGATGACCGGTCAATCGATTTTGATGAGAAGGAGATGCTCCGGAAGGAATCCTCGAGGTTACGGGGAATTAGCTCTGCTTGGCCCGGGACACAGCCACCCGGCTCAAGGGATGACATAGGAATTGTGTGCATGGTGCAGTTCATCCTACGTGGACCCCTAGTACCAAGGACATTCAACTCGTAGGTGATCCGAGCAATATTATAGCTGCCACTGGGAACCTTTGGAGAAACTTTTTTTGAATTAAACCTACGGCTTCTGCCCGGTGGCGAAAGCTGGGCAGTGCTACATGGGGGCTGTGTATCATATATTATAAACTTGGTGCCAAGAAAATTTGACCTGAAATGAGGGGAAATTCATATCCTGTAAGTATGGAATGCTAGACTATAAAAAGAGATTGATTTCTACTACATCCATTCTTGGAAGATTCTGAATGGAAGTGTTCTCTATGTAAGAACTTAAGAAGGGAGAATGAAATACCTCAATTTTCCAATATAAGTGCTACTAGATCTTGATATGTTATCTGCATCTGTTGATATAATATACTCCGTGCAAGTTGTCCTTCGGGTACGTTTGGCCGAAAGGAGAAACTTCCCATTTTCAACAAGCAGTGCTGCCAAAACAGTTGAGTTCAAAACTTGTCCCGGAAACAATGAAATCTAAGTCCATAAATGTGCAAAATTCATATTTATATTTTATATGATATTGAAATGAAGTAGTAGCAATGCAGTTGCTAGTTCAAAATGCAGAACTATCTATGGCATTTGAATTGCCGACATAGCAAAGAATTAATTATAAAACGGCAAATTCATTTATTGTTAATTAGGGTAGAACCAGAAAAATGAAGCTTTGCTTCTAATTCCAGATAATCTCAGCAGCACAGAATCAACTCAACCATCACACATTACATCATTTTGAAACAAGCCAACATGTACCGAATCTGCAATCAGACACTATGCTCGTAATAATAAAGTTGAAAAGGATAATACAAAATCCTTGTACTAATGTTAGGAGTGGCATCAACTCTTACCTGTAAGTACTCAGTCCCATAGCAACATAACTAAGCCCAAAAGGAGGCATTAACAAAATAATAGGCCAATGTAAATCGGAGAAAACAATAGAGAGGCAGATCAATTTTACAAACGAAAATTAAATTTGACAAAATATGGGGGAAATGATTAACACTATTACAAAGATATATTTTAGCAGATCCATCCACAGATATATTCATGATCAACCTAATATAATGATCCAATGGAGAATGACGCCACCGAAGATTGCACAACCACCTTGGATTGAACACAAGATTTGGCTCATACATCATGAACAAGATTTCTAGCCCTTAAAATAAGATGGTGCTACAAAACTATTCATTATTTCGTACATTAAAAGGTATAAGCTAAAATATTACATAGATATAAAAATCGAAATCAATCATAAAACATGGTAATCAGATCAGCTCATATATATGTGTGTCAAAATGTAAAAATTGAGCTTACCAGGACTAAGACAAAGGAATAGATGATAAGTCAGATTAGATTTGTCTCTCTTGATGAAACACTGGATGAGTCCATCCCTAGAACCAGGCTGCAAAATAAAAGACAATCAAAAGTCAAAAATGCAAATTTATGTGCTCATGAACAAAATTTATACTTCGGTCGTCCTCAATCATGATGATTTTTTTAAAGCATACCTTATGCTATATACCTAATGTGTAATTTATTATGTACTACTCTCGTACTCCGGTATATATATATATATATATATATATACTTGTAAACAAATAGCAATACAATATACAATTCTTTCATTTTTGCATCCCAATATTCCTTGAATTCAAGTACATGATTACAAAAGGAAAAAGTCTCACCTGCTTCAGGGACACCGGGAAAGTAATCTTCCCACTGAACTCAGGACAGTTAATGACTTCTTTGCACATTTCTCTCCAGGACTTGCACACACCGGCACACGAAACCACATGCTTACGAGCAGGCCATGTACTCTCATCTGCTTCCAATCTTTTAACAACCTCACGGAGAAGCTCAGGCGGAAGACTAGCCCACTGGCTGTTCTGTATTACCGGCAGTTGATCCTGCAACTCATGGACCAAACTATGTGACTTGCCCCTGTGATGGCCGGAAAGCCTTACATCAAAACTCCGTCTTGATAAGCTTCCAAACCCATCCCTCACATCACGAACAATACTCCGGAAGGACATTTGCTATAATACACTTAACAATTGACAATTCAAAACAAGATAAACACCACTCAGCGGATAATGTTCCAATCTAGTTAGAAGATGCAACAACTTGCAAGTCTTGGGAGTGTGAAGCGCTGCAAATCAAGCAAACCTAAGATTAAATACCAGCTTCAATTCTATTTATCAATTGGGGAATCTCAAAAAAGGGAAGCCTCACGTGAACTAAAGGCTAAAGGCAGCACAAATCACTAAATCATACTTTTCTCAGAAACATATTTTCAGCAGTTGAACCTCCTAAATATAATCTCTCATAAAAAGCAATTAAACTCTATCTAAATAGGAATTTAACCACAAAAAGTTTGCACTTTGCATGCATAAAAAATTAACCAAGCTCCCTACCACAAAGAGGAAAAAGAAAAAGTAAAAAACAAAAATAAAAAGGCAAAAGGGCAAAGTAGAGAGTCAGATCAAAAGCATAAAAAGCTACTACATACTTTGTATTAATATATGTGATTGTAACCTATTTCATAGGCATGATTGAGCAGAAGGGAATCTAATTGCCCAATTTCTTTATATACTTTTCTTTTTCCTTCAAAATAGAAAACTATTTGGTTTGGCAAAGAAAGTTTCTCAAGATTCAAGAGACAGGAGCAGGCACACACATTGACATAAAGCTGAAATGAAAATATTAAAAGGTTTAGGTGAGATATTAATAATAACAAACCCCCAATACCGAATTTTAATGATAATTAGGCTCCCTAACCCCTCCACGCTCAAAGATCTATAACACAATTTTTTTTTATTTTATTTAATTAAAATCTGAAATATCCACTACAAGCCTCAGATTATAAGAACTGCAAAGTGCAAACAAAAAAACAGAACCCTAAAAATTGAAAAAATATAAAAAAAATGCAGAAATCAAAATCAAAGAATTATTTAAAAAATAAAATAAAACAAGAGACCTACCTAAATGCTACACCAAATGAAACCCAAATGAGAATTCCAGAAACTAAAACAAAAATGGAAATTTTAGAAGCTTCAAAGAGAACCCAGAAGAAGAAACTTGAGAAAACTGCTACTTATACCACAAAAAATATTCTGGGTCTTGAAGCTCCCAACACAAAGTGGAAGTGGAAGTTCAGCTGCAAAAGACTAAGAAACTTACTGAAAGTAACATTGAAGAAAAGGGAGGAAAATCAGAATAAGAAGAAGAAGAAGAAGAAGCTTACCATTATTTCTAGCAATGGTTTCTCTCTTTCTTTCTCTCTCTTTCCGTGTCCGTGACACAGCCTCTGACCTCAAAAAGACACGCAGAAAACGCATTTATTCAATCCACAACAAAATAATAAAGTTGCTTAATTAATCACTATTATCTATTAACTATTTCTATTAATTACAAAAATTATTTATTTATTTTTTGCTTGTTATCTTAGGAAAATGGAATTAAAACTGATACCAACTTGGACTCAACGTTGCTTACTTTTCCTGTGATGTTACAATTTTGCCCTTATGGTTGACTTTTACATTGTGTTGAGAGGTAAGACTTGAGACTTGCCAGTTGAGACGCGGTGCAGTGAATGACACGTGAGGATCACGTGACTAATATTTCGACATCTAGAAAATATTGTTTATGGCTTGCCAAAAATTAAGGGATGTGCATGGCTTGGACTTAAATCTGACCTGAAATATATACCGAGTCTATTTATTAGATCCGAAATAAAAATTGGGTGAAAATCGGGCTGTTAACATTACATTACCTTTATACCTTTTTATAAGCTAGCATGTGAAAATATCCAAATTTTCAAGACTCCAATTATTATTTGACATGGTAAAATTCACTTAGAAAAATATAACAAGAACCAACTCTTGTCTGAAATTAAAGCATAACCATAATCAATACTAATATTGTCTAATAATATCAAATATTTAAATCAATATAAATAACACAATATTATTCATTAGTCTAAAATCTTATGCATTTTAAACATAAAATATTAACTTATAATCTTATAATAACTAATAACACAAAATATTAAGATTTACAATACTTAAATTCCACGTAAGAATAACCATCATCCATCCTTAATAACACAAAATATAAATTGTGTATGATGACCGAGTTACCGGGCTGAGTTCGGGTGACCCGAGATATAGCCCGGATCCTGAAATAATGATCGAGTCTATTTTTTAGATCCTTATCCGGCCTTAAACCCGATAAAAATCACACCAAATTAGCTCTTAAAGTGTTCGAGACTGAACCGAATCTTAGAACTAGACCAGGCCATGCACACCCTACTAAAAATTATAAAATTTTTTAAAGCAACGATGTTTTAGAAGAAAATTTACGGAAATTATTTTAGTGTTGGTGTTGTGCATGTGAGTAAAATAGGAGTGAGATAAATGCATATGGTGAGTTGTGCTTCTCGTGGTTAACACAAAATTCACATTGTAATCTTGTCTACTGCCAGATATTTTTGAATTTGCGAAATGTTCATGTTCTGCCATGCTTCTCGTAGATTGAGCGAGATGCTGAGCAAGCACGTCATTTTTTTTTTTTTTATCTGGTAGAATTTGAGTGGTGTAGATAAAAATTTTAGTGATTTATCGAAGCGAGTTGATAAAAGTATTAACAGAGTAATTTTTTAATATAAAAATGAGTTAAAGCATGATGGAGAGTAGTATGTATTTTATTAGTGTTAATTTTAAAGGTTTATAGTGTGAATATTTGAAGTGAGTATAAAAAAAATATTTTTTAAGTTAGGAGTATTTAAAAATAGTATAAAATATATATATCATCACTGCATATAGCAATTTATGTGGAAGGCAAAATTCTTGATAAGTTATAGCAGTTTATAAAAAAAATAATTTTCACACGTAAATTGATTGATATTACTTAAAACATTTGTAATTTTTTTATTTTACATTAAGCTAATTGAGCTTTATTATATAGTTAATATTCATTAATAAACACTACAAACTTATCATACTATACATATATTTCAACTATCCTATACACATAAATTTATAGTAATTATTAGAACATATGTATTAATCTATGTATAACATAATGTGTTTTATAGTGTTAGTTTATTGATAAATATTAACTATAAAATTATTATTTTTTATTTTGAACCACAAATTTAATAACAACATCGATCAAAGTA
>NC_029789.2:148530993-148531645 GCF_000816755.2 Arachis ipaensis | reverse complement strand
TTAAAGTTGCACCAGTTAGGTACGTAATAATCTTTTTTAAAGTAATAATTAAGTTCACATGGTCCACACATGTATCATCTTTGACTCTCTAAATGCTTATTATCCACTAAGTCAAGCATAGACCCCATTCATCTTCATCTGCTTATATCTTCAATTAACTAACTTCCTAGCTAGGCCTACTTGTGAGAACAATTTTAATGCAATCTTTTTGGTTGGGAACTTAATGCAATATTTTAAACTTGGTTATTTACTTCACCTAAAATCATCACAAGTAATAAACATTTGAATTGTTTAGGGGTGAGCACAGTTAGTGGGTACCTAATTATCCGTCCGAATTCAAATCGAACCTATTAAATTGGTTCTGGAACCAATGGGTAATCGGGTCCAATTCGAATCAAACCGGTGACCTTTGTTAGTAATTGGTTCGGATATCAGTTCTGGGGGTGCGGAACCCGAACTAACCTGCGAACCTGATCATATATTAATTAAATAAAATATATATATATATATATGACTTTTCTATTAGACAATGATTATTCACTATTAATATGTTTGGATTTTAATGAGTTTAGTTTTTAATGTATTTGGTGTTTAACATGTTTGGATTATTTCTATTAATGTTACATGTTTATTGTACTTGTTGAATTTTTAA
>NC_029789.2:148529274-148530269 GCF_000816755.2 Arachis ipaensis | reverse complement strand
TAAAGTTGCACCAGTTAGGTACGTAATAATCTTTTTTAAAGTAATAATTAAGTTCACATGGTCCACACATGTATCATCTTTGACTCTCTAAATGCTTATTATCCACTAAGTCAAGCATAGACCCCATTCATCTTCATCTGCTTATATCTTCAATTAACTAACTTCCTAGCTAGGCCTACTTGTGAGAACAATTTTAATGCAATCTTTTTGGTTGGGAACTTAATGCAATATTTTAAACTTGGTTATTTACTTCACCTAAAATCATCACAAGTAATAAACATTTGAATTGTTTAGGGGTGAGCACAGTTAGTGGGTACCTAATTATCCGTCCGAATTCAAATCGAACCTATTAAATTGGTTCTGGAACCAATGGGTAATCGGGTCCAATTCGAATCAAACCGGTGACCTTTGTTAGTAATTGGTTCGGATATCAGTTCTGGGGGTGCGGAATCCGAACTAACCTGCGAACCTGATCATATATTAATTAAATAAAATATATATATATATATATGACTTTTCTATTAGACAATGATTATTCACTATTAATATGTTTGGATTTTAATGAGTTTAGTTTTTAATGTATTTGGTGTTTAACATGTTTGGATTATTTCTATTAATGTTACATGTTTATTGTACTTGTTGAATTTTTAAGATAAAAATTTGGTTTTTTTTTTATGAATTTCAAAGTTATCGGGTATCCAATTACCCGAACCGAACCAATCCGTTTTTAATCAGTTTAGTTTGGTTCGGTTACATGTACAAAAAATCGCAAATCCGAACCAAACCGAACCAATTATATTTTGATCGGTTCGATTCTAATTTTACTATAAATCCGAATCAAACCGACCTGTGCTCATCCTTAGAATTGTTCATATATGATATTAATTGTTGCCTAAATAAGTAACTAATTCAAATTAGTCAAGTAGTCAGTTTATTGTCTAGTTAAACAAATATTAAGAATTTAAATTTTATTTTATATATATAGCAAATTATTA
>NC_029789.2:148527238-148528429 GCF_000816755.2 Arachis ipaensis | reverse complement strand
GGATAGATTGATTTAGAAATTGAGAAAACAAAACATGTGATGTGTGAATAGACTTGTAATGACATATTTGAATCCTATCTGTGTGTTAAGTATTCAATTGGCATTTACTTGTTATGAAATTTCAAGAAGCATGCATATATATAATTAGAGGTATATATATATGCATATTCATTAACGACGGTTTCTCTATTCTGTTGCTTTTTCTTTGGCTCATATATTTAGCTTCTTGCTTTTAACCTTGGAGCAATTAATTACTATATTAATCTAGCAATAATACTTTCTTAATTAGTTCATTATTATATTTATAGTTCCCTTTTTCCGACCTGTAACGCATTACTTTTTTAAGGTTCTGATTCCACAATATATATAATAATTAGATTCGCACTTAGAAACCTTAATCATCCTTATCTTTTTAAGCCACTAGATTTGGAAGATCCTAATAACACTAATGTATCTATAATAACTTCAAGGGCCAGCCTAATTCTCTTATGGGATATCAATATAATTCATTGATATAAGTATAATATAAGATTCTAATAAGCCTTCAATATATGTATTCGCTTTCTTTAAATATATTTTTATTTTTCAAAGAAAGTGATAATACATGGCACAGCACTATAATTAAGTAGTTAATTAGAATTTAGGTTTATAATTGGCGTATTTACAAAGCTAAAACTAGTGGTTACTACTTATTGGCTACTTATTATATTGCAGTAGATAATATCTTTATTATTAGAATTCCGCTTAAATTGATTTTAGGGTTTACTAAGGATCGAACTCTTAACCTTTCGAATCTAGCGCTTTAATACAATGTCATGATACTACTCATCCCAAAAGTTTCAGCTGATGGAAAAAGATAACACTAATGATTATATTTCTAATACTCCCTAAATCTCTATTGTACATATTGTATAAATATTTCATTGGCTCCTCGTACTTTTTCTTATTATTATTAATGATTTTATTATGTCTTTGTTATAGGAAGCATGTTCATAGACACATTCGCAGACTCACTCATACATAAGAAATATACGAACCAAAAATACGAAACAAACAAACAAAAATATTCTCCATTCACAAGAGTGAGAGACCAAACTTCTACTTACTTTAATAAAAAATCTACTGAAATTATTACTATATCTGTCCCGCTAAATCTACTCTCTTTATAGTAGATATTATTTTAACATCAAT
>NC_029789.2:148525566-148527084 GCF_000816755.2 Arachis ipaensis | reverse complement strand
TTTTTAACAATCGACACACCATTTTCTTGTAGTTTATCCAACACAATCTTTTTTTGTAAAAATCCGGTTTTTGGTTTTTGGTCCGGGTCGTACTATATATGGATTTGGGCTTTGCACAATATGATGATTCATTCTTCATACAATATAAAACACACACACTAGCCTGTTCGAGGCTGATCCAAAAGTCCAAAACTATGTCAAAAGAACAGGCTGGCCCAAAAGAACGATAATAACAATAAATATTAATACCAAAAAAACAAATACAAAACATTTGGGGTCGAGGCAATGACAATTTATTTGTCTTGTAACTTGGAGTGAAATCTCAATTTGGCCCCTAAAATTTGGCCTGATGCTTAAAATGGTCCCTACAATTTTGTTGGCTTCAATTAGAACCCCCAAATTTACAATTGTGGCTCCAGCTTGTCCCTGCGATCATCTCCGTCATCGGAATGCTGATCTAGTGCAATTGTATGACATGATGGACACTATTTAAACAACGGCGCATTGGTTTCGCATGCAAACCCTTTGGAAACCACGTAGTGTAAGAATTTTCTTAATTTTTGGCAACTTATGATCGTCGTAGTGGAAAGAAAAAGAGTTTTAACCCACAAAAAACTGAAATGACGTGGTTTCCAAAAGGTTTGGGCGCGAAACCAATGCGCCGACATTTAAGTAGTGTCCATCGTGTCATGCAATTGCATCAAATCAGCATTCTGGTGACGGAGATGATCGCAGGGGCAAGTTGGAGCCACAATTGCAAATTTAGGAGTTCTAATTGAGGCCAACGAAATTGTGGGGATCATTTTGAGAATCGGGCTAAATTTCAGGGACCAAATTGAGATTTAACTCTTGTAACTTGTAAGTAATTATATTCGGATTCGAAACTTTAGATGACATCAAGTAGTGAATAAGAACTCTTAAAGTGTTGTGTGTATATATATAGTGTGTAGTATGAGTGAGTTTGTGATAGTATAATATTTAGAATAGAGAATTATCCAACTTATTAAAAAAAAAACTTACAGAACATTTATTAATAAATATTTTACTCTTTTTTAAGAAATAAATTCATATTTATTTATAATGATAAATAAAGTGTAAGTCGATATCTAAATATCTAATGTTTCAAATATAAACTACTCTTTGTTCTTTCTTGATTGGTAAAGGACCATAAGTTACCAACTGAATTAATCACTTAGCTTCTAAACGTTGAAAACAATTACACATTATTACATGAAAATAAAGAGTGAATATCCCATCCGACCTTTGACAATTACCTCGAAAGGACAACGAGGCCTTCAAGAAAAAAAACACAAAATTCAGCTCTTGATATTTTTTTTTGGGACTGATTAGTCCCTGTGCCAAAAAAAATAACATTAATTTTTTTTGACACAGAGGCCTCGTTGTCCTTTCGAGGTAATTGTCAGGGGTCGGGTTGGGTTTTTTTTTTTATCAAGGGTCTCGTTGTCTTTCGAAGTAATTGTCAGGGACTATTTTGGGTTTTTTTCGAAAATGAAAACA
>NC_029789.2:148523484-148524755 GCF_000816755.2 Arachis ipaensis | reverse complement strand
ACACTGTATATAATCTATATCATCTATATATATAAATAAGATATTATATTTAGTTATTTACTGATATATATTGTTGTCTAAAAGAAAAAGTAGATGGAAAAATAATAATACTACTAATTAAAGTTGATAAGATATACACATGACATTTATAAATTAAAGAGGCATAAAAGGAAGGGCATTCAACAAAACATTATGGGACAGGGAAGACATATACATATATCATTTCTTAATTTTTTGTCTAATCAATCAGATTCTTCAATTCTGTATAATGCACTCCAATCTGTTTTCCTCTTTAATTTGTTCAACTTCTTCAACTTCATGATTTTTCCTTTCTACACTCTCCTTGCTCTTCCCCCACAATACGCTATACAATCCAACAACCAATAAAATGGTGCCACCAATACTGCCATAATTAAAAAAAAAATTATGATTAACTAATAAACAATCTCCATATTTATTTTACCAAAATCCACTAATAAAATATTTTTTAAGAAAAATAAAAGTCAATGAAATTGTCTTTATTTTTTATAATGTTGCTCCATTTATAAGTGTTTGTATTGTATTTTTGTATGAATATATAAAAAAAAAGTAGCATTATTAAAATAAAAGGGACAATATTCATTTTCAAAATTTAAACAATAATAATACGTCAAACTCTTTAAACTTTTCATATTTTTTAATAAGTATTTTAAAAATATTTAGTAGCAAATAAGGTTCACATTTCTGTTTTATAAATTTTCCTATGCAATGTTTTAAAGGTGTTAGTTCAAAATATAAATTTTATATTAAAAGAATAAAACATGTAATTCATGTATTAAAAACACTAATTTTTCGAAAATGTTTGGTAACCAAAGAAAATCAGCCAAAAACAGCCATAACTTACCTTATTTAGCATTTATTAATTGTTGCGATAATTATAATGTTAAATAAGGCAAGTTCTGACGATTTTTTTTGTCTACCTAATTTTTCTTATATCATTAATAATCATAATAAATGACTTTAATAAGCAATATAATGACTAATATAAGTAGCATCTTGAAATAGAAAGAAAGATGAGAGTATAATTTAATGTGAACCTTCCCCAGTAAAGAGTTTCTTTCCACAAAAGTGCTGATAACATTGCTGTGATTATGAGAGCAAGAGGAGTGAACATGGCTGTGAAAACTGGTCCTTTTGTCTCTATTGTACACACTTGTAGCCAATAACAAATCCCTGTTACAATTACACCCTGCCAATCACATTGGAATATATATAATTAATCTTAATATTAT
>NC_029789.2:148520232-148523219 GCF_000816755.2 Arachis ipaensis | reverse complement strand
AAAAAAAAAATGTCCACTTAGCTCAGGATAGTGATATATATAGAATAATAGTCCAAGATTCTATGTTAATCTTAGTCTACAAAAATCAAATATATAAATAGTCAAAGAAATTTCCTTTAAAGAACAAAGCCATATTTTATGGAACCAAAATTTGTTTCAAACTTTACTAATGTTTACATTTACATGTCACATTACTTTTCTGTACCTAAATTTACCTACTCAATTAGGCATGTTGATTAATTAACATTAGTAATTTACTAACAATCTTTTTTTCCTTTTTGTTTTCTTAAACATGATTAGAATTAGAATAATATAAGAACATACACAGTAGGCCACTGAAAGAAGATGAATATCCCATCCAAGCTTCCATGCTGATGGATCTCTCTCCACTGATAAAGCCAAAACAGATGATTGAATGAAGCTAAACAAGCATTGAACACTTGTAAGCCTAAATTTTGCTGGATATTCCTTCACAACAAATCCCTGTATTGAGTAGTTCAAATCACAGTCATAAGAGATTAATATATTACTAACTACTAAATATATTTTTCTCTTTTAAACAGGCATTATTTTTCTCTTTTAAAATCAAATTAAGAAATACTTGTAATAATCATTTATGTAGGTGAAATTAGTAAAATTATCTGTCAATGTATAAGTCATAATATCAATATATTACTAACTACTAAATATCTTGTATTGGGAAAGAAAAGATATAAAATAATGCATTAGTCCTTTTTTTTTAATAAATCTAAAGTAAGAAAATACTTGTGATAATCATTTATAAGTCATATCTTATTCAAACCGATAAAAAGAGCTAAGATTATACTTAGAGTCTCTAGTAAGAAAATCAAAATAACTAGTTACATAAAAAAGCTTTACAAAGCACTTTCCTAAGTTTCCAAGGAAATAGAATCAAATAGGAGAATAAGCAAAAACATTATAAGTATAGTAGTGAAAAATAGAATTGATGAGTTACCTGCAAAATAAGCCATAAGGACCAAGCAATGTTTGCTGAGAGCATCATAAGAGCACCTTTGATATTATCCCCTTTGGAGTGAACCACAGAAGTTGATGATGAATGGTTCTGATTTTGTGGATACCATCTCATGAAATCAAGGGCAGGTCCTTTGACTAAGGCAAATGTTATTGCCCCAGAAAGGCTTAGAGCAGAACCAAAAATCTTAGCAACTCCATGCACATTTTTTATGGAAATGCTTTCCACCCTGAAATTAAATAATGAAACTTTCCAATACCCTTTTGATAGATGCCTATTAATTAATTCTTATTTATTTAAATTTTACCTAATTAAAGCTGCCATGATAAAAGTAATAGCTGGGACAGTGTTAGTGGAGGCTGCAGCAAATGTTGCAGAAGTGTAGTTGATTGAAACATAGTAAAGTGTTGAACTTGTTGTCAACCTGCACATTTAACACATGAGAAATAAAAGCAAAGTGTGTCTTAGAATGTTATGTCACTATCTTAGAGTAGTATTAATATATAGTTTATTCATAATTTCATAATTCATACCCAACAAGTGAAATAAGAAACAACTTGCACAGTAACTTGCATGACAAGGGAGCACTCTGCTTACTACAAAATTAACACACACAACCAAAGGAGAATTAGAATTTAGAAGCCTAGTAATCACTAATAAAGGTTAATAATAATAAGAATAATTTAATTGATGATGAGAGAATTAAACCTGTCAAAGAAAGCAAATGGAGATAAGGAAACTGATGCAAAGGCTTGTCTATAAACAACAAAAACAAAAGGGTTCATTCCTTTGGAAATTGCAGCCTTAGATAATAAAGCCATGCCTGCATATACAAACTGAATAAAGAGCATTGAAACATAAGGCTTATTTTTCTCCACAATAGCCATATAGCTTACAAAACTCTTCATATTTTAATAATTTCTTTGAATGAATAATGGACTATAAACTAATAAGAAAGTTGTGTCAATATATATAAAGGCTTTTGGAACTGATGAATTTTGCCAACTATGCTAGAGCACTTACATATTTATATCAAATAAAGGGCACTAGAATAATTAAGGTAAGGTAAGGTAAGGCCCCTCCATTGAATGAAAAAAGTGAAATCATTAAGCACTAGTAGTTGTATCATTTTCATGGTAGTAGTAGTATATAGCAGAAGCAGCAACAAAGATACTGTGCAAGTGGACAATCAAAATGTGATGTATGTTTTTTTTTTTTTTCCTTGCTACCAAAGTAGAAGAGTTAAGGGGGAACCTTTTTCCAAGCACTAACACTCATAGTGCACAACAACAAGCAATCATTCAGTTATTTGTTGTTTGTTTGGTGTAATGGAATTGAAATCTTGTGTCTCATTTTTCTATAGTAAATATATTACTATATAAAATTAGAAGAGAGTTTTGGAGTAACGATTGAGTTGTGTCATTATAATTTTAAAGTCGCAGATTTAAATCGTAAAAATAGTCAGAAATTTATCATATTAGATTGTCTACATTACACTTTTTAAATACAATTTTTTTTCGAATTCTGCATTAACGTAGAATATTTATGCATCAAACTATTTTTTATCGTACATAAGATTATAAGGTGAGAAAGTCTAGTGGGTCAGCACTTTTATTAAAATTTGGCCAGCACTTAACCAACTAAAAAAAGTGAGTAATCTCACACCATTGGATAAAATCTCATACTATTAAAAATATTAATAATGACTAATTAATAACTACAAATCACAAAACTTACTAGCCCCTAGCACTCTTAAAATTATTTCAGAGACAAATTTATATTAGCAAGTGTAGGGGCAACTGAGTTTTAAAAATTTTATATATAGTATATAGTAAAAATGTTTCTTTGTCCCATAAAATAAATAAATTTCACCCCATTCACTTTATTTATTTTTTTGTTTCACAATATCTATATATAAATAAAAAGAAAAAAGATTAAATGACTTTATTATATTATAAAATATTATATTAATTATTTAATAAAAAGCTAATAA
>NC_029789.2:148518660-148520207 GCF_000816755.2 Arachis ipaensis | reverse complement strand
GTAACCTATTCAATTTAAATAATTTCAATTTTTCAAAGCATTATTTCTATTCAACTCTTTTTTTCTCTCTGCTCTCTAACTTTCTTTCTTCTAGTTTAAAAATTATTCAAGTAATCTAAATATATAATGTTGTCATCTGTTTCTTCTCCTAAACGCTGCTTTGCTTCATTGTTTGGGTGAAAGTGTGATTATTGCCTCTATTTCTAAGAGTAATATCTCCCGTTCAAATATATTAAGGTGAAAATTTAAGTGCAGTTAACTTCATGTAAAGTTAATAACTGAGAGTTAAATGAAAATTTGATCAAATCAATTAAATCATTTAACCATTTACAACTATCAACTTCACTACACCTGAGTTTTCATCATATATTAACTTCACTCTACCAACTCTAATTCATCTTTTTATATGATTTTATTTAAGATCTTCTTAACGAAGTGAGAGTTAGTTTATATATGCGAAAAAAATTAAACTTTTATGCCTTATTGCATGTTTTTTTTCTTATTTATGTGATTAATTTTACCATAAATTCAAAAAAAAAAAATTATAGCCAAAATAGAAGTAGTGTGTTGTGTAGATATGGTTTCACTACCATTTTTATCAGTGATTTTTAATTTTAATTATAATTTTGTATTTACCCTTACCTTGCTTGTCCCTTTTTAAGAAACAAATTTTATCAAAATGATTTTATGCATGATTTTACAAATGGGTCATGATGAAATTAAACTAGAAAGATGACATAGATATAGATACATTCACATGCAAAATTAATATTTTTACAAAATTAATGAAGAGTTTAAGGACAAAAGAAAGAGTTTAATTGAATTTTGTTAGGCTTTATTTTTATTTTATTTTATTTTATATTTTTGTGTGTATTAAAAAATAATGTTACTAATATATAAAAAATGTTAAAACATATGAAATTAATTTTATAAAAGCACAAAAAATTAGTTATTATAAAAGATGGATTCATCAATAAGTACTAATGTACTTATTAATCTAATTTTTTAAAATATGTCTAATAATAAATAAGATGTTAATTAATATGATAATTATTTCATATTTTGATCAAGAGATTTTGGAATTGAGTCTTAGAAACAAAAAATGTACCTTTTTATAAGTTATATATAATTAAAGAGTACTTAAAAAATACTAAAATATATTATAAATAGTATAAAATTATAACATACTAACAGGAAGAAGTTGCGGGTAGGACAATTTGACTTATATGTATGACATGGAGAGGTTTCTTACCTTTGTGACTTTGATAACATTTATTTCATTTCTTTTAGGATGCTATGTCTGTGTGTAAGATCAAAACAGAATCATATATGAATTGAAGGATAAATTAAAAGATCAAAAAAATTTTTCTACAGAAGATAAACAGTTTTCATTTCTTTTAGGATGTTATGTCTGTGTGTGAAGATCAACAAACAAAATCATATATGAATTGAAGGATAAATTAAAAGATCAAAAAAAATTTTTATAGAAGATAAACGGTTTTAATTCCAATTTTAATTTAAGTCACATAATTTAAAATTTTACATTT
>NC_029789.2:148515961-148518502 GCF_000816755.2 Arachis ipaensis | reverse complement strand
GAAATTAATTTTATAAAAGCAAAAAAATTTAGTTATTATAAAAGACGGGTTCATAAATAAATACTAATGTACTTATTAATCTAATTTTTTAAAACATGTATAATAATAAATAAGATGTTAATTAATATGATGATTATTTCATATTTTGATTAAGATATTTTGAAATTGAGTCTAAAAAACAAAAAATATACCTTTTTATACGTTATATATAATTAAGGTTATTTTAGGAAAAAGAAATTTTATTTTAAAATAATAAAAAATATTTGGGATAAATTATAGA
The DNA here is from genome assembly GCF_000816755.2 of Arachis ipaensis. Taxonomy (NCBI): domain Eukaryota; kingdom Viridiplantae; phylum Streptophyta; class Magnoliopsida; order Fabales; family Fabaceae; genus Arachis; species Arachis ipaensis. Next base: position 148,518,222 of record NC_029789.2, on the reverse strand, counting down.
CAAATTTAAAATATAAACAATATTTTTATACTAAATGTTAAATTTTTCAATAAACATTTGAAATCTATTTAAAAATTGATGCACTTTTAAACAGAATTTACAAATAATGATATTTTCGTCCTAAATTTGTCGTAAAAAATTTTTGGCTACTTCGAAGGGTTAGTTAGTAAAAATATTTAAGATTAATTATAGACAAATTTAGGATAAAATTAAAAATTTTCAAACTTGTCCCAAATCCGTCTGAAGTTATTGCGCATATTCGGATGGAATACTGATAAATTATAACTTTTGTCTAAAATGTGTTGCTAATCTGTATGAAAATTTTGGCGTCATCCAGAAAAAATTTGGCGCCAAAATTTAGGACAAAATTTAGACAAATTTAGAACATAATATATTCTTTTATAACCTCTACTAAAAATTGTTCAACATTTGTCTCAAATTTATCCATAATGAAAAAGTCATTCAAACGGAATAAATTTTGTCTGAAAAAACTCTATTTCTAGTAGTGATATACTGCTCCCTAAATGCATGATCTGACTTAGTGCCTCTTGCTTGATTTTTGCTGCCATCGATTTGGTCACAGTCAGATTTCACTTCTTGTGTACCTTTGCCACATACTCCTTTATTTTGATTTTTGAATTAGACTCAACCTTCTTCTTAAATTGGTTGCCTAGCCATTTTGAGTGCATTATGCCAACCTTATGTGTTTGCATGTAAGTATATTACGAATTTATGCTTCTTAACTGTCATGTTGACTCTCCCAACCGGCCAACCCTGTGTGCATAAAGCATTAAAGCTAAAAAGAGCAATCCTTCTAACAAACAGTCCTCACCCTCACCAAATCACACTTCTTAAACTTGATCTTTCTAGCTGTATGAACTACATAAACCAACACAGTATTATTAAATTCTTGTCTAGATGCATAAAGTGTTCCTACCGTCTATTTCTAGTTGGTCATGTCCTTTTGAAGTTTGTGTATTGAAAATCTTTGACCCTCACAATCTGATTCACCATCAGCATCCTCCTCATGATCATCCTCTTCTAAGTCATCTCCACCAATCAGATAGTCTGTTTTCAATTCATCATTATCTGCCTCTTCCTCATCACTTAGCTGACTTGTCCCAACCCTCTTTTCCTTGACAACAGTAACCATCTTTGACACAGAATTAATTTTTTCAAATCCATTGTCATATTCATACTCTTTCTCACTGTCAGTGAAGTGTATGTCATTTGTATTGTCCCTTTCTTCATTGGATAAGAAATATTCAGGGTTATTACTGTTTTCATCACTGGTTTCATGTTGATCTCCTCCATTCTGTTTTCCACCTCATAACTTTCATGAATTTTCCTCATTATGTGCCCCACTTCCCTCAACTGCTTTAGGGACAGGGTCGTCAAATACAACTATATCATCACGACCAGCAACATTACGTTCCTCACTTCCAACACCCTAAGTTACGCCCCTTACGTCAATGTAACAAACTTCTGGAAATCTCTCCGCATCCCCAACATCATGGACCACAAACAACTCTATCAAGCCCCTCATTCCAACTATTTTGCACATTTCAATGGTATTTGAGTCACCTTTCAGCATCTTCAAGTTATTCTCCGAATCATTCACAGTTGGATTTTTATATTATAATGCTGCAATGTTGGACTGCAAGTATCTAAACTGTCTTCGCTCTTTATAGGCGTCAAATACAGATCACTGATCACCATCAATGTCTTCGATAATTGTAGTTTGTCCCTTCAAATACTTAAATACCCCGTTCTCATATCCGAATACACTTACATGATGCACCTCATGTTAATGTACACCATCTTCTGCTCAAACAACCTTGTTATTCAACACAATACATTACCACAACAAACAATAAAGAAAAAAAAATAGATAATCACAAACCCTAACTTTATCCACAGTCACTGCAGCCTACATTAAACCTTAAACAACTCAAACGAAGGAACATTGTTGTCAAGCTCAAGCCACCCAAATGCAATAAATAGTTGACGTGAAGCGACAATGCATGAAAAGTAACCATACCTCAATAACTACTGTCTCCAGAGATGAAGACGAGTCACGAATGTCACACCGCACCTTCGGTGGAACTTTCAACAACAAAATCTACTCAAGTGTGTTCAGAAACATACATTGAGTTATTTGAAGAGGGGAAAATGATTTCACAGGAATGACATTAAGCGACACAAATCATAGAGGACAAAATTGTTTTAAAAAAATTGTTTTTTTTTTTTTTTTTTTTTTT
>NC_029789.2:148515359-148515896 GCF_000816755.2 Arachis ipaensis | reverse complement strand
CAGGGACAATTTTATTTGTAAAATAAAGTTAGAGACCAAAAAAATTTTGACTTCTACGTTAAAAACCAAAATCATACTTAACCCTTTATATTAAAATTAATATACAAAACCAATAAGAATTTTAGAATAACAAATCAAATTTCTATACTACTAAAGAAGACAGATAAAAGAATAAAATCTTAAAGTGAGAAAATTCAATAGAAATTTCATGATTCACAACCTTACTTTAATCCCTATGCACTTTTAACTAAGTTTTTTCATCTCTAATTAATTTTCTTGGGCTAGAATCATCACATACACGCATGAGACTTAATTAGAAAGGCAAAAGAAAAAGAAAATCCACATCATAATCTTTTTCAATTACTAACTTTGGCAAATATTTATATCATTTCCTGTTATAACTAAGCATATCGACTGAAAATTAGGTTGTGTGGTCCTACATTATACACATGTTACTTTTATCAAAATAAAAAAAAAATCACCTGATATTTAAACAATCATACCACGTATAAATAAAAAATTAGTCATTCGTATAAA
>NC_029789.2:148513615-148515351 GCF_000816755.2 Arachis ipaensis | reverse complement strand
TTAGTATTTATATAATTTTTTTTATATTTAAAATAATTTATTTATAGTAAAAATATGTAGTTACTAGGTAGTTCAAATAGTAATATAGCTAGTAGCATATGTTTTCTTGCTATTGGACATGTTAAAAATAGTATAAAATGTTAAAAGATTTCAACGGTATGTATCATGTATGTAGTGCTTGCTATATTGTATGGCATGTTTTTTGAGAAGAAGGTTGATATTAATGGTGAAATAGATTTCCTACCCAACTTCTTGCCATTAGGATTTGCATTAGAAGAAGAGGGTATCTTATTGGTAATGCATATATAGGACAATTATCAATAAGACTCTCACCTATCCCATCAATATTTTTGGCACCACTAAGATAGTTGAGTGGATAACCACTAGAAACCTCTCTTCTGAGCTCTCCTATTCAATCTACTGTGAAAAAAAAATAAAAAAAAAAAAAATCAATAAGATGTGTTTAGATCATGGAGCTTAAAAGGAGAAAAGGGTAAGTAACATGGTGTGCCTTTTTTATTACTACAAAATTTATAATATGTTACATATATTTTATTTTTCAAATGGTTATAATATTTGGTCTAATTGAAAAGTTATGAGATCCCTTTCCAAATTAAATCCCTATATAATAATATCCATAGCGACATGATATTTTTTCCCCACCTTGGTTTGAATCCAAACCAAGAGTAGTGACACTCATGACTCAACTTCATTTCTAAGAAAAATATTGTCATCAACTTTATTTCCTGTATAGCACATACATGATTGCTTTAATATTCAAGTACATATAGCTTTAATAATTATTATTAATATTTTTGCTATTCAATACCTTTTACGGAAAATTTTCTTTCTTACAATGCCTTTAATTTATAGTACATTTTTGGCAAGCTTCACCATCAACACAGCTTATAGTAATAAATTAATAATAGAAAACACAGAAGAAATAACAAATAAGTACTGAATCACTAAAAAATTGTGTGGTGGAAATCCATCTAACACAGTACTATGGTAATAATAATGCATTTTTTTTTTTGTATAAATTTGATTGGGAAGGTTATTGTAGCTTAGTGCACTGCATGCATTATTGTACAATTATGTATAATATTTTGTTCGTGGCCATTATAACATATCATTATATTACAAACGATAATGCTGAAAAAATGCATGATAATCTGTTCGTCACCTGGTTACCTCGGGTGCTCGACGGGTCGGTTGATGATGGAAGGATGGGGGAGCGAAACTCTGGAGTAGCACAAAGCGGGTTTTTGACCCTTAGTTGGAGATTGGTGGTGTTGGTGGCGTGACGGACGAGAGAGGGGAGGGTGGCCACCTACAAGGACATTCCGACGATCAAGTCAGTGTCCGTACGAAATGATAACCAAATTAGAAAAGGTGATGTGTACCTCGGGAGAGCGCTGACCTCTCCCCTTATATACTGTGTTGGGCTGGCCCAAAGATGACATAGCCCACTAGCCAGGATGCTCGTGAGCTGTCCCTGTCCACGTGGGAAGTGCTGGTCGTCCCGGACTTTAGGTCGGGGCTTCGGGTGTTGCCCCGAGTAAGCTGATCCAACCGATTTGTTAGGAGTGGTGTGCCGGTTCGCGCAGGTGGTGAAGCCGAACGTCAACTGGGTCGAGTGCTGGGGACCAACCCATTAGATTTTCCTGGTGAGGAATGGCTTGGGCCTGAGTCAGAGGTAGTGACCCGACCCAGCGGCTAATTGGATTGGACTTGTA
>NC_029789.2:148510473-148513511 GCF_000816755.2 Arachis ipaensis | reverse complement strand
ATTCAATAATATAACCGATAATTAAAAAATATATAATAAGATAATGTTGAATTATTTTAGATTATTTTTTATTTTTTTAAATATTTTTATTTGTCTAATATATTTTAAGATTTAGAATTTATAAATTAAATGTGATCTTAATTATGCACATTATGATGTGAAATTATCCATTTATAGTGCGCTCCCCATAATGATGTTACGCATGAGAGTGGCCAAATATTTGCTGCAAATTAGAATATAGTTTATTAAAAACTGTTATTAAAGTGAAAAATACAAAACTAAAATAAATAATACAAAAATTAAGCACTTATAGTCATTTATACAGTTTCATTAATTATATAATTAATGAGATGTTTATTGAAAAACTAGATGCATAGCAGTGACGATCAGATAAGGGAGAATATAATCCATTCAAGCTTCCATAAATAAAATGGATTATTGACCTGAAAAATGAAACATAGTTGTTTGAAATGACTTCTATAACAACCATAATGATGTTAATATATATCTATGATCATTATTGCTTAAATGGTTTCCACTGTCCTGCATTTTATTTATTTAATCACAGAAATTGACCAAATCCAAATTCAAAATCCTATCCAAATATATAGTTTTTTATACTGTGAATATTCACGTGTAGTTATTTTTATGTAAAATTTATAGTCGAAAATTATTAAATAATTATTTAGTTAAACATATAAAATTATAGGATAAAATATATTTTTTGTTCTAAAGTTTAACAAAAATTTTAAAAATATTCCTAAGTTTTATTTTGTTTCAATTTTGTCTCAAAAATTTTCGATTTGCATCAAATATACCCTTGACGGCTAAATTTTCAAAAAATTTAAAACCGATTCAACAACAATTTCATAATAACAACCATCAACACAAGTAAATCAAACATAATTTTTATGCATTATTATTAGATTGGTCTTAAATTTTTTGAAAATTTAGCCGTCGAGGATATATTTGATGCAAATCGAAAACTTTTGGAACAAAATTGAAACAAAATAAAACTTAAGGGTATTTTTAAAATTTTTGTCAAACTTCAAGAACAAAAAATATACTTTACCCTAAATTATATAACGATTTTTAATTAATAACTTCACATAAAAATAACTGTATTTAAATTTTTATATTATCAATAAATATTATGCAAATTGTTTATACTAATTATAAGAGCAAATTACCACATTGCCATTCTCTATAGAACTTCAATTATATATATACTACTATATGATTCTAAGGAGTTTACTAGAGACTATTAACGGGTTTCTGTTCTTATTTCAATATCTTCTATTTCAAAGTTTTACAAAAAAAAAAATGTAAAAACAAAAGATAAGAGGTATATGAAAATCAAGAACTTATTATTTATTTTTATTTTTTTTCCATCCTTCGTTAATTGATGTCTTGCGAATTGTAATGGAAGCCCATCCATAAATAACATAGGGTTCAGCACTAAGCCATTGTCCATCTCTTAAGTCTTAAGACAATTATTTCATATTCATAGCACTTATCATGGGGGCACATACCTTGCTAAAAGATCGAAACATGTCTATCAAAAGATGGAACTAGTTTATACATACACGTGCTTAATTAATTTTTTGTAATCTTTATTATGTCTTTTATGCGTAATATATATGCTCCAACAGGAATGAAGAGCATTCTTGAGTTGGCTATTATCTTATAAACTCACTATGAGAGTTGGAGGTGACGCAAGTTTTTGTCTCCCACGTTTAGGGTAAGTCCTATTTGTATCCCTAACGTTTAAATCGTCCTATTTGTATCCTTAACGTTTATAAAAATGATTCAATGTTATCCTACCGTCAGTTATACTAATAGATCAGATTGTATTTTTCAATTATTCTCATTTAGATGTATTCATTCTCAATTAGGTCTCACTTGTATATGTTCGATTTTAATATTGTACTCAAAATCTGTATTTATATTCAATTATGTCTCTAAAAAAGTGAATTATGTAAATATTACAGTGATTAGTTTCAACTTTTAATGAGTTCGTTATTATCCTGAGTGGATCATCAATTCTGACCCAAACATTTGTATTCTAACTTGAAGAAGAGATTTTCAAAACTCTAACTAAAGCACATGATGTGTAATTGACGCGACAGAATACATTGAATCACTTTTATAAACGTTAGGGATACAAATAAGACGACGTTAGGAATACAAATAGGATTTATCTTAAACGTTGGGGACAAAAATGATCTTTTACTCTAATAATAATAATAATAATGTGCTCTCTTCATGATGTTCAGCTGAAACAGGAATTTCCTTATCCATATGTCGTCCATTTGTTCATCTTCTGGCCATCACATTTTAAACATGTGTGCTTTAGGAATGAATAATGTCCCCAACATATACAGTTATGTACTATATATATTCGTCTTTAATTCGATAAAATAATATGTATATTATATGTATGTTGAGATTAAAAACGTTTACCCTTGTTGTATGTTGAGAATAATATATATTTGATCATACATATACTAGTTTAAAAGACAAGGCAAAGAAGGATGGAAGTTGAGAAGGAAGAAACACACATAAAAAACATGTTTGTAATGTGAGGAGTGTGGTTACGTAGATGATAACATAGAGATTAAACTTGAATAGTGATTCTATATTAGAATCGAGATCGAATAAATTTAAATTAATTTTAAAAATTAGTTCATAATGTGAGGAGTGTCTCGTATTTATAGAATATTTAGAGATTTTATTCTTGAGAAATATAGTAAAATTTGTAAGACATTTTTTTCACATCTAAAATATTTATCTAAAGTGTGAATATTTATAAGTAGGTAGCCTAATAATATTGAATGATAAATTTTGATACCATATTAGAATTGATATTGAGTAGGCGTAACGCGTCTAACTCAATCTCAAAAACTAATTCACAAAATAAGGAATATATATCTGATATTTATAGACTATTTAGACAAAGTAAACATAAGATTTGTGATATAAAAGATGTCTCACATTTATAAAATTTAGTAAATTAACAAAAAATAAAGAATTATATT
>NC_029789.2:148509563-148510455 GCF_000816755.2 Arachis ipaensis | reverse complement strand
TGTACATGCAATAATCTATTGAATATATATATATATACTTCACAATTCACATGAATAATGCATTGATTTTTTTTCTTCCAAATGACATGCATATATTATTATCATGAGGACCATCTTGAGTAAAAAAACCCCTAAAATATCTGGTTTTTTTCTTCGTTGCCTAATAATAATGAAAATTATTGAATTATTGTTAGTTGATTCTTAATCAATATATAATGACTATTCATTCAACCATATCCTTTTAATATTGAGGGGGTTTTTTTTATCCAATTTGAAATCTTTCAACTCTCAACCATGCAACTTAATTATTGTAATAATCATTTGAATATATCCATTTTATAAAAGAAAACTAAGAGCACCATATAGACATATAGTCATTATGAAAATGAAGACCCATTAAATTCTTGCATACACAAAGTAGCTTGATCCATTATAATCTCTCATCAATGGTACACGTACAAAAACATTGAATATAGTTAGTTAATTAAGCATGTGTTGTTGGTGCAACACTGTTCCATGATAGGGGTTGGATCCATTTGTGTCCCTAAAGCCCTACCACCACATTCTCCATGAAATTGCACATCAACATCTACGTGTCAATGTGGCCATATCAACTAACCATAATCACTGTTCTTATTGGTACTGTTTACTTTAGATATATAAAATAAAAGTCCCAAGCAACCTGTTTATTTATTTATTTATTTATTAACGGCAAAAGTTCAAAGACTTTTGAAGTCTTTGTTTTATTATTGATGTTAAGTGTGGATTTCTATTCTATTATCATTTATTGGTAAGATAGAGACCTTAACAAGTAACGGTCCCATATTCTTAGTTTCTTACATCTAGTCAATTGAATTTTTCTATTGAGAATATTTATTGTGAGGTGAGGTTC
>NC_029789.2:148494332-148509343 GCF_000816755.2 Arachis ipaensis | reverse complement strand
TATATAAAATGACATTATAAAAATAAGAATGACGTTATCATTTATCTATAATAAAATCTATGAATGAGGGCATGCACATGGATTTGGACAAGGAAATCGAAGAAGTAATCCGAGCTTTAATATCCATTAATGGTAAACTGGTAAAGGGTATGGTCCTTCTAAGATAATTCTACTGGGATAGTCCCCAATCTCCGAAGAAACATGCAAGATATTCAACATCTTTTTTTTTTTTTTAATCTGAGATTATCATGATAATTAACAAAGTATTTAATTATTTATTATATTTTGATTTCAGACATATAATATCTTAAGATACTAATTGAATACATATTGGATATGATTTAAATATTTGTAAAATTAATAATCTGTTAACTTTCGATAAATTTTGAGTTATATGATTATAATGATTGAATTAAATAAATCTTATCCAAGCGAATTGAATGAATAAAGAAATGAGTTTTTAGAGTTATTTATTAGTTGGTTCATTATGATAATGTTAATAAATTAGAGTTTGATAATTAAACCCTACTCTAAAGATTAACAGAGAGCCAAAAATTATGGAAAGAATTATACTTTATTCTTCTCTTATTCTAATTAGTAAAAAGATATTACTTCATACTGTTAGATGTCGAAGAATGTTACTAGACACCAAATTTTATTAGTAAATTTAATAATATACTATCCATTTAATATTGAATTTATAGAGTCACACACTAATAAATATTTCATATATAATATTAATTACACTCTTCTTCGACCAACCCGCGCTCCATCCAGACGTCAAACTACTGCTCTCTTTAGATATGAATGTAATAATTTTCATTATTTGCTTTGATTTTGAGTTAGGTTAATTTGTATTATTTGATCTACGTACAATATAATTTATATTTCTGAGATTGAATTGTTGAAAATAGCATTATTGTTATGATGCAGTCAAATGGATAAGCATAATAGAGTATGCAGAGAAGATAAATGTAAGGGTAATATGCACCTTTTTACTTTGTACTAACATGCAACCTTCTTCATTTTGTAGAGAATAGAATCACACAATGTCTGCATGGAATTATTTGGTTGAAGCTGTTGGGCTTGCAATTGCTGCAGATGCTACCGCTGATCCACCACCAGCTGCTGTTCGACTAATACAATAAAATTCTTGACATAATTTTGTACTTGCCTTCTAAGTTTGGCACCACTGAGATCACCAAAAAGGTTGTAAGAGGAGCTATTGAAAGAAAGAAGAAGAAGACATATTTTTTAAATAATGAAATTAAAGAAAAAAAAGTTAAGTTATATATATTTATTATTTAAAATAATTTTTTTTACAATTATATATTTTGAATTGAATAAAAAGTACATAATTTTTTTTATGTACTCTCTTAATTTTATTACGTACTCCTTTCATTTTGTTAGGTACTCTCTTAATTTTATTAAACATTGATTAGGATATATAATTCAGATATTATTACAATTATAAAACTATTTCGAATCTTCATGTAAGATTTAACTTTTTCAAATCTCCTAATGCAAATAAAATATATAATCATTTAAATTATATTATTTTAATTTTTAGATGATGATGTTTCCGCGTATAATGTGCATCACATATTTATATGCGAATAAATAAATTTAAAATTTTTTTTAAAGAAAAGGTCGGTCTTTATATTTCTAAAAGATATCAGAAGATAGTTGAAACTAGAATTGGTGAAAGAAATAGAGAAAGTGATAATTGGAAAGAGAGAGTAGAGTCTAAAATTGAGATGTGCATCTGAACTGTATTGTTGTGTTTTTTAGAATGAATAATAATGAAATACATGATAGAATACATAGGGTATATATGTACAGTTGCAAGTGTAACAGTTCAGCATTTTAACTTGATTAGAGTATCATTAACTATCAGATTAAAGTATCTTCTACACACTTCTATATACTTTTTTGGCAAAAGATTTGATGGTCCCAAAATGTTTGGACCATTAAATGGTCCCATAACAAAATATGTTTTTTAAGTTTTTCAATAACGGTCTGTCAAAAACGATAACGAATTAGATCTTTCATTGATCGTAATAATTTTTTGGCAATCTCAATCGATTAAAAGTTTATCTTTGATCCATTACATCCGTCAAGGATTTTGAAATCGTATTTCGTAGAAAATCAATCGATTGGATTAACAAAACAATCGATTGAATTTCAAGTTTCCATAATTCAATCGATTGGACTTCAGGTTACCACAAAACAATCAATTAAAAGTTGCAAGACAGTATGGTTTTTCGCAAAAATCAATCGATTGGTCATATTACCTAATCGATTGAATGATGACTAGAATGTGAGTTTTTATAATTCAATCGATTGTTTATATTACCCAATCGATTGAAGGTCGTTATTAAAAGGATATATGAAGGTTTAATCGATTGGTATGATAATACCTCGATTGAATTTTGTACGTGACTAATGGTATATTCTAATTCAATTGATTGGTAGGATAATCCAATCGATTGAATTTTGAATCGCGCCGTTCTCAATTTTCATATCGTTTTTATAAATTTTGAATCGAGTAGTGACTAATGGTTTATAAATTGATTGAGTTATAGGAACCTAAAATTCAATCCATTGTTTTGTTAATCCAATCAATTGATTTTCTAAGAAACATGATTTCAAAATTCTCGACGGATGTAATGGATCAAATATAAACTTTTAATCGATTGAAATTGTCAAAAAGTTATTACGATGAATGAAAGATCTAATTCGTTATTGTTTTTTTTTTATTATTAATAAACATAATAAATGAATCATAAAGTAATAATTTATAAATAAAAAATCATTTTTATAATTAAATAAAATATATGGGATTAATTTGTAATTAAAATTAGAAACGGACTATTTAACCGTTATTGAAAAACTTAAAAAATATGTTTTGTTAGGAGACTATTTAATGGTCTAAACGTTCTGGACCATTGAATCCGGTGCCTACTTTCTTCCGTTCTTAACGATAATATTTCATTCCATTAGTCATGGTGTAGCAAATTTTAAATATCAACAAATATATAAATAATCTAAATTAATTTTTTTCTTAAGTTTTCTTCTTTTGGTTCTTTACATCATATTTTATTTAAAAAAAACTATGACTTTATCTTTATTCTTTTGTGGAGAAGAAATATCTATTGCCAAAAGTTATAATTTTAACTAATTCTACTAATTCTTTCTATTAAAAAAAAGCTATTTTTGGTGATAACATAATATTTTTCTTTTTTTTTAGAATTGATTATATTTTCTATATTAAAGATGAAAGGTTTTTTTTTTTCTTTTTGGATCTTAAGATGACATTTGAACACTCGTAGTTTGATTAAGAGACCCAATCATTTTTTTCGGCAAACTGAGACCCAATAAGTTTACTAGGCTACATTCATATGATTTCATTTTGCTTTCTTATTTTAGGCCAATTAACAATAGTTTGTTGTTAGTATTTAATTGGACTCCGATTTGGGCCCTATGGTAGCCCAATTACCCTTTTATGGACTTATCTTATTCTGGGTTATGTGGCTGAACAAATCCATGTATTATTTTTGGGCTGGATCCATGTTTTCATTATTACTATGACTGAACTTTCAACCAAACAAATATGACCCGAAAGGCCTTAACTATTTATCCAAAAAGCATCAGTACCGAATTAACTTCATTACCTAAAAGGACCAAAAGACCCAAATTCTTAGGAGAATAATAAAACCCCTTAGACATGACCCCCAAAACAAATAACTAAGGACATACACCTAAAGCGTCATTTTCTACTGTGATGATGATAACCTTAGAAAAAAAAGGTCAGCAATTTTTAATATTTGTCATCATTTAATTAATTTAAATATTAATTATTTTTTAATATGTTTATTGTATATAAAATTTCTATAAATATGAGTACAAATTATTATTGATCAAACAAAAATAATAATATTTAATAGAAATGTATAATTATTCTATCGCTACACCTAAATAAAATTACTCAATTTAAACACCATTTCACCCCTTCTGTACACAACCATCTCTCTCCTTTATGACAATTACTCAATTTAAACACCATTTCATCCCAAATTAATAACAACTCACCCGATGCACCGTCAGACTCAACATATTCTCACCCAACATTATCACACCCCACATATTTGCTACATCAAACTTCGTTATTACTTGCCTTTTAGTCTCAATCAAACCTAACATGTGAATCCTATATCTTTTCTTAAGATTTTTAATCATTCTAATCTTCCCATCCCCCCTCAACCCCCTAACGTTCCATGAACTAAAGATCATTTTAAAGGATTATTATACACCTTTTTGTTATTCTTAGGTATGCTCCATCTTGCTTTCGCCTTTTCTTTTGCCACAGCTACTTTTACCTTTTTTGTCCAACCATTTCCATGAGAATCTCTGACTGATGTCTCCTTTTTCAGTTCTGTTGTATTCTTACGAGCCTCGATCTGAACCTCCTCACGTTGCAACCGACGATCAGTAGTGTTCCGATCATCTTCTTCCATCTCAGCTCTCTTCATATCATTCGTACCGGACACTCGCCTGTACTTCGCTTCCCCCACAAACACAATCTTTCCTCTCAATCTCATTCGATTCATTTCCCTTACCGCATTCAAGGCGCCTCCCTTCGTGGTGTATCGTACGAATGTAAAGATATATATGTTACCACTTTTTATTTTCGTGATAAATATATATCATTTATGCGTCCCGTCCAATTGAACAAATGAAATAATTTTCTCTTCGAAATATCTTCAGGAACGTTATTCACAAAGGTTGAGAAAGACTCATTCTCTAATATTCGATACTCTTCTCGATTCCAAACTCTTGGATCTTTGTCTTAATTTCTATGTCTACCCTCCTTCGTGTTTTCCACCCACACTCTCACTCTCTCACCCTCTCGCTCTCTTATTTTCTAATCCTTTATCCTAGTAGTATGAAAAAAAAATGATATCCTTTAAAAAAAATACTATTCTCTGAATATTGATAGAAATATATTTTTTTTTTTATAATTAGCTCTCTACTAGATATATGCATCTTTTCGGTTCATCGAGTGTATTAATTTCGGTTTACTGGATTTTTTTGGGTTCTTAATGTCTTGATAAATACCCTAATTTCATTCATTGTGAACCTGGAACAAAACAACAGCCAGATAATTTTAACAGATATAAATATTAACATTAGATATATACATTGATATTAAGATTAGATATATAGATTACCATTTACATTAATATTCACATGAATACATTGAAAAAAGTATTGTTTGCTTTTTTAAACAAATTAAACAAAATATTGTTAATTACAATGAGTGAATTATAGTATATCCTATTTACTCTCTAAATCCGCAGATGAGAATTTACAATAAATAAGGACTGGAGAGGGTAGCAGATGGCTTCGGGAGTGTTATTGCTTCAGATGTATGAATCACTTGGTCTCTGATGTTGTTCATTTCGTGCAACAGAATATTCGGACCATATTCATGTCTGAAGCCATCAATCTCTTCATACATTTCAATTGAAAGGAATTAGTTACATAAGAAATAAACCCAATTGAAATGATAAATGAAAGAACTGAAATGATAAATGTCCCAGCCCACTGAACCGAACCCACTTCATGTACTGTATAAAGCATGATAAATAATGAAACAGTTAGAAAAGCATTGCTGCATGCAATCAGAATAACCCTAAATCCTGAACACATTAAATATCAAGTGAATGAAAATCACCAAGGCTACCGAACCGAACAATATTCATGTGGTGAATAAATCGTTATAAACTTTCAATCATCAAGAATAGTATTTTTCCATGGAAAATAAGTCAACTCAACAGAGTAACAAACAAGTTGAAATTAACATACACTATCTACTCACATACACCATTCACTGAACTGAATAAAAATAAGAACAAATTTCATTCAAAACCCTAGTTACACTGTAACAATACAATTAGAATAATCCTAAACCCTGAACACACTAAATATCAAGTGGATGAGAATCACGAAGCCCACCGAACCGAACACAATTCATGTGGTGAATAAATCGTTATAAACTTTCAATCATCAATAATAGTATTTGTCCATGCAATAGAAGTCAACTGAACGAAGCAAATCATTCTAGTAAACCTAAAATCCAACTAGGAGAAACACTACATTGCAAGATTTTAAATGAACAGTAGTTTTTCTCATACCTTTGTCAGTCTTTGTTGCTGTTTTCGTTCGTTTTTGCTTGTTCCTTGCAAAATCTTTTCACGATTCTTCTCCAGTAGTGGTTTCTACAGAGAACGTGAGTGAAGTTTGAGTGATTTTGAACGAGATTCGAAGAGAATGAGCGGTTTCGTGTTGAGGAAGAAGTAACGTTTTTTCATAATGAGCGCGAATGAGTAACGAGGGGTTTTGGACGCGTGTAATCACACTTTATTAATGCACGTGAGTAGATTTAAACTCGGGCCAACTTAAATACATGGATACATGGATGTGTATAAAAATGTCTTATCTATTAAAATTCAGTTAAATAGTAAACTATGTTTTTATGTATTAAAAGTTCGTTAGCTTATATTATAAGAATAGTGTGTTGAATTTTTCCTGCAAAATCAAGATTTCATCAGGTGTTTAAATTTTTTCAAAAAGCACTCACATGTTTGCTTTTGAACACTCGAGAGAGATAGAAAGAGAGAGAAAAAAAAAAGGATATATAAGAATGATGTGGGGACTACTGGACTAGGGATGCTTGTAGAGAAATTGGTATGAAGGAGGGCATGCATGGACATTGGAGAAGGAAATCGAAAAAGTTGTGCAAGCTTTAATGTCCATTAATAGAAACTGATAATCGGTATGGTCCTTCTAAGATTCTAGTGGGATAGTCCCCAATCTCCAGGAAACATGCAAGATATTCAACACCCTTTTCCTTTTCAGATAAATCTAGTTCGGATCTTCATGCAAGATTTATCTCTTTTCAAAAGCACAAATGAAAATAAAATATAACAATTTAAACTATATCATTTTAATTTTTTTAATGATGATGTTCCCGTCCAATGTGCATGACCAATTTGAATAAACAAATTTGAGAGGGTTTTTTTTCAAAGAAAAGGTCTGTCTTCGTATTCTTAATGATGATATTTGCATTCCATTATTGATGGTGGTGCATTTATTTTTTGTGAAATTAATTATATTTTCTATACTAAAGAGTTTTTTTTAAAACTTTAAGACGAGATTTGAACACTCGAATTCTTGTCGTTTAATTAAGAGACCCAACACTTTTTTTTTGGTAAACTGAGGCCCAATAAGTTTACTAGGCCTACATTCACATTATTTCATTTTGCTTTCTAAATTTAGGTCAATCAACAATAGTTGTTATTAATATTTAATTGGATCCGATTTGGGCCTATGGTAGCCCAATGACCCTTTTATGGACTTATTTCATTCTGGGTTATTATGTGGCTGAACGAATCCATCTATTATTTTTGGGCTGAATCCAGTTTTTCATTATTACTATGACTGAACTTCCAACCAAACAAAATATGACCGGAAAGGCCTGAACTATTTATCCAAAAAGCATCAGTACCCAAAAAAAAAAACTAAGGACATACACCTAAAGCGTCATTTTCTGGTGTGATGATGATAACCTTACAAAGGGTGTGATAGGATTAGTATTAGGCTAGCTCAATTAGAGAATTATACTATAAATAAGAGTATGATATAATAATATAGATGATATGATATAATAGAATTTTTTTTTTCTTTGGCTCTAATTCTAAAAATTTCTTTTATATTCTCTCTTATTATCTTTAATTTTCTCTAATTTTTTATACAATATCCGTGTGAATGAATACCCACAATTATTGATTATTAATTTGTTATTATTTGTTAAGTTGAAGAAAGGATATATGTATATGTATGGGTGTTGAAGAGGGCACATCTACCACCATAACCTTATCATGTGGATGGGTCCTACCCTATAATATGACCTACCCTTGCTCTTGTTGTTGGTGTTTGCCCTCAAATGGTAACCAAGCACAGTAACATCCATGGTCCCTTCTAGCTTTTAATTCTTTGACACTTCCCCTTGATCTACCCCTTAACCATATCCAATTCCACATGCTAATTAACATGTTTATGAGACTAAATACCCATTTTGGTCCCTGAGATTCACGCGATTACTCAATTTGGTCCCTGAAATTCAAAATTACCTATAATAGTCCTCCAGATTCAAATTCAGGCACCTATATGGTCCCTCGACTCTTTCCGGTGATGACTAGGAAAACGAAGTGCTGATATAGCACCCTCCCTATTACGGTGGATGATGAGTAAACGATGTTGTTTACCTTTGGTGCCCAAACAAGTCAGAAATGAAGAATAGTGGAGGTAGAGGAGAAGAAGAACTTATTTTGGGTCTTCATCATTTCTTCTCCCTTTATATACAAAGTGACGATATTTCTGACTTGTTTGGATGACACGGGTAAACAACGTTGTTTACTCATCATCCAGCGTAGCAGGAAGGATGCCATCTCAGTATTTCGTTTGTCTAGTCATCGCCGGAAAGATTCGAGGGACCACATTGGTGCTGGAACTTGAATCTGGAGGATCAGTATAAGTAATTTTGAATTTCAAGGACCAAAATGAGTAATCGCGTGAATTTCAGAGACCAAAATGGAGATTTAGTCTATTTATGACCTAAATAATTTCTATCTCTGATCATACCTTTCTATGCAAGTAAATAGCAACATGCATGGAATGGAAAGGTCCTTCTTCATTTGTGTAAACACTTGCTAGACAATATCTCACTTGCTAGGACAATAATAATATAATCATCAAAATATTTTAATTTTAACGAAGAATTAGTGCCAATAAGTTATAATTCAAATGACACAGTCTCTCGTTACAAGAAAAGAGAGCTATTTTAATATGATTTTTTTTAACAGTCATAGTTAAGTATAAAAATTAATATATATTTTTGACAAATATCACAAATATTAAATTTTTTATGTTTTTTTTATTTATAATTTGATTGTAGAAAATTATTTCTCAATTTTGACACTCATTTATTTTTAACATACTCCATTATTCTCTTTTTTCGTTGAGCTCTATCAATTTTGACATCACACTGCTCTCAGTTTGGTATCATACTACTCATTCTTCATTTTCAAAATCTCAGTTTATTCTTCATTTTCAATATCTTATCTTATTCTTTGTTAAAAACTTTTTGTTGAGAATTTTTTATGGTCAATAAGTGTCAAAATAAATAGTATTTTTGACGGTTAATAAGTATCACAAAAAATATATTTTCAAATTTTTCTAACAAATTATTTTTGATGGCCAATATTTATCAAAATAAGATTTAAACTTTTTTTACAATTATTTATATGTTAAAAATACTATTTTTGACAAAACTTTTATTAACATATTTTTATAATTAAAATAATGTCAAAATTTATTTTTTTAACGAATTTTAATTTTTTTGACACATAATAATCCTTAAAAATAGTCTATATTATTGTAATGTCTAGATCTCTATACTCATTTAAGAGGTCGCGGGTTCAAATTCCTCTATCTTTCGTTAAAAAAAAAACTATGAATTAGTTAATTATCATTCACATTGATAAAGTTTTTATTATTTATTTTGTAAATTTATCGTAATCTTCTATTAAATATTAAACTTTTGTGTCCACTCAAATAAATATTAAACTTTTGTGTATCGTTATTTATATGCAGTAATTTACTTATTAACATAACAAATTTTTAAATAAAATTTAAATTCGTAAGAGATTAACTTTTTACTATAAACTGAGAGGGAAAAAAAAAATTAGAGGAGCAAATAATAAATGATGAAGCTAAGGGAATTGTGAAATTTACATGCTAAACGTTTGCATGAGCATTTTCACATGTTCATGATAGGAGTCATAACAGTTGGTGGATGCAAGAGAAGAAAATGCAGCATGCATGTGCACCCACCATATGATCATGATAATAATAACAATAATCTTTTTAACTTTCTTCTTTCTTGGACCGACACCCCCTTTAATACTTTCTTATTCTCCAGGTGGTATATATATACATAGTATTTTTTTAATAAAAATGAATGAATAATTTTTCAAAAGTATTTATCTTAGTATCAACGAAATTGCGTGCACAAAACTATTGTGATTGGCTGGCTTGAACATTCAATTCTTTTCTTGTATGAGTTGATGTTTACAGCATACTCACCTTTTCTAGAAATTATTATTAATTTAATCTGAACGTGAAAATTATTTATCTGTTTCGTTAGATTCCCAAATTTTATTGTCTTGAACATCACTCATAATAATAATAATAATAATAATAATAATAATATTATTATTATTATTATTAAGACTGCGTTTGTTTACAGAAACAGGACACTGAAACAGAGACATAAAGACACAAAATTGTGTTTGACAAAAGAGACATAAACAAAAATAATATATTCAGAGACACTGAATTAGTGTATTTTACGTCTATCCTGACAGAAAAAATATGGAGACACTAACAAAGAACACAATTTATTTTTTATTTTTTCTTTTATTATTTTTGTTAATTTTTTATAATTATATTTTTTATTATTATATTTTTTATCTCAAATTTTTTAAATGAAAAAAATAAAAATAAATTAAATTTTTATAATTTGTTTTAGTTTATTATCAAATAAAATATAAAAATACAAAATTTTATATCTCTATTTATTAATATCTTATTCTATTTTATTTTCAGTGTCTTATTCTATTTTGTTCTCGAAAACAAACGCAGTCTAAGTGATGGCATTCGCATAACTGAAAGTATTAATTAGTTGGCTATATATCCAGCTAATAAATACCTATCATCAGCTAATATATAATAGAGTACGACTAATTAACTCTAAATGATGATAATATATATGATAATTTTATACTTATACAACACATTATTTATATGAATAATGATGATCTGTTGATTTTGTTATTTCAGTGCAGATAGACAGAAACATAAACTATTAGATGTACGCAATACAAGTATATGTATAAATGTCAAAGTTAACATTAAAAAGAAGTTTCTAATTTTAAACGTAACCCCTACGTGTCATTCTTCTTGTTTCCCAAAGGATAGAGCTACTACTTCGGGATTTGATCANNNTACAGTTACAACTTAAATCAGTGGAAGGCCAATAAATTATAACTCAAATAGTATAGTCTTTCTATACTCAATTAAGAGGTTGTGGTTCCAATCTCATATCTTTGGTTAAAAAAAAAAAAATCCTTACATCAGTGGAGGAAAATGCATCCAAAGTATAATAATTACAGCCTAAAGAAAACAAATCATGGATTTGACCATTTAAAGTTTAAACCCTGTCCCATACACAATGCAAGTTGCCACCCACCAAAGATAATTATGGAATAATATATATGTATAATTAAATATCTTCTTATTGTTACTCTTAACATCTTCTAGCTACCACTAAAAAAATATCTGCTAGTTAATAAAAACTTGTTTGTTTATGTAATTCTTCATTATTATTATTAATAGGTCACAATCGAAGTATTTAATTTCTTCCATGATCTTGAAAGGGATTGAACTACCATCAAATTCTCTTATGGCCTTCTAGCAAGTGGAATAATCAATATAATTAATCTACCGAATTAGTTAATTACTTCACACACTTTGTTAATAATGAATTATTTGAAAAATAGACCTGATGGATAATTGAGTAGTAAAAAGGAGGGGAATGAAACAAAAAAAAAAAGTGAGATATATAAATATAAATAATGTTAGGGTTAAATTAAAACCACATGGATGAGATAAGATTGGTAGGATTCATTCATTCACATGCCCTCCATGTTAAGCAACTCTTTTTTGTCTACATGTATTGGGATATATATAATTTATAATGTCTTTTCAAGGTTGGGTTTGGAAGCAAGCGTTAGTTATATATGCATTAAACAAAACAATGAAACATTATATCCAGGTAGTTACATTACATATTAAACATCATTATATTAATTATTTTTTTTTAACAAAAGGATGTAGATTATTACTACTGAAAATTACAGATGAATAAATATAACTCTCTTTTTCAAACTTAAGTTGACATCATTTATAAGAGGTTTAATTATTTTATTTCTCTCTATAGTTTTACAAAATATTTAATTAGATTTTTGTATTTTTTTTAATTAAGTCTTTGTATTAATTTTTTTTTAATTAAGTTTTTACACTTTTTTTCTTTTATTTGGATTCNACAAAATAATTAAACCTTTATAAGATTCATATGTATATATGAGCTGTGTAACATACATATTATTATAAGTAAATGTGTTTTGTAAGGCTCCATATTATTCTAGGTTTTTTACTTATATAGTTATATAAAGTAGCTGAATTGTGCATAGCCGCCATCTATTTATGTTAAAAGTTTAATTAGAAAGATAAAATTTTCAGCTAATATTAATTAATTTTTAAAAATTATATTTTTACTCTAAATTTTATAACTTAAATTTTTAAATTTTAAACTTTAAATTATGTGTCATGTTATTATTAGATATTTTTATTAAATTGGTTAATAATTTTATTTTTATTATAAATTAAAACAAAATCAATTTATTATAGCAATAATAATAAACTCAATTGTCTGTATTATTATAATTATTAGACCCGATTTGATTCGATCGAATTATATCATCTAAATCGAATATTTTTAAATTTTTTGATAAAAAAACAATTATATCCCTGATTTTTTATTTTTCGGACATTAAATTCCTAAAAATTTAAAAATATAATTAAATCCTTAAAAAAATTGGATTTATTGTTATTGTTATAAAAAAATCAATTTTATTCTAATTTGTTAAAAAATTTAAAACTAACCAGTTCATTACTACATTCAATAATAATACGACACGTAAATATCTTTACAGAAAGACGTTTTACGCATTTTTATGGAAGCATCCCGTATAATTATATAGAGTCACATGTTTGAATTATTATATTAGATATGGAAAATTGGTAATCAGATAGGATAATATTACTTCACAATATCTTGTTATTTATTATTATTATCCATCACGAATAATCGCTTTCTTTATACATTTCATTTGATTATCATAACTTCTACAAACCATATTTTGTACAAACTAAACAAATTAAAATAGTTTCAAAATCTATCAGGATAAGATCTTTTCAATTAACACAAGAATCAAATATATAGTGCTATGTTCTGCAAATGATGAAACTTAAATATGTCAAGCTATGATGGATTTTCCATCCTATATGATCAACTACTTCTTTTAAATAGATTTTATATATTTTTTATACACAAAAAGGAGATATAATTATTGGCATCATATATTTAAGAGGAGGCATATTTAAAGGCACCTATATGACTTATACGTAATATAAAGTGGACATTAAAGATGAAGATCATTTAAAAAAGAAAGACATACACAATCCACCCATTATTTAATTTGACAGAATAATATCATAGCATAATATGTTAAATATAATATTTAGAGACTACTTTAATAAAGAGACTAAAAAGGTCTTTTTTTTTTTAAGATGTTTATGTGTCATTTTATTATTGGACATCTTTATTAAGTCAATTAATAATTTATTTTTTAATAAATCAGAACAAAATTGATTTATTATAACAACAATAATAAATCCAATCGTTTGTATTATAATTATTAGATCCGGTTTGATCTGATCGAATTACACAATCTAAATCAAATATCTTTAATTTTTTTGAAAAAAAGATAAATATATCTCTGGCTTTTTATTTTGCAGACATTTAAATATCTAAAAATTTAAAAGTACAATTAGATCCCCAAAAAGAAATTGAATTTATTATTATTGTTATAAAAAAAATCAATTTTATTCTAATTTGTTAAGAAATTCAAAAATAACTAGTTCATTAATACGCCCAATAATAATATGACACATAAGCGTCTTTACAAAAAGACGTTTTACACGTCTTTATAGAAGCATCTCCCGTAATATTTATATATAATTAGTTTGTTTAGATATGTACATTATTTATTTGCTTTATCTCATTAATTATTATTAATTTTATGATTTATTTAATTTTTCTGGTCTATATATGTGTATTTATTTATGCATTCTTAAGAAATAAAGGAGAGAATTTAAAAAAAAAAAAGGAAAAGGAGGTAATTAATTTATGAGGGTAATAATACTATTGAAGTCATATAATATTCTTTTCTTTAGTAAAAGCCATATATAATACTATTGGATCGTAAAGTCCACCACGTTGAAGCACGTTGTGGGGTCATTGGAAATTAATGGAAACTCTTCAATTCAAAAAAGTAGAGATAACAAAATAAACTAATTTATTTATTTATTTACAGAGAAAAAAAATAGGAATATTGACTCAATAAATCTATCTATATATAATCACATACACCATCGCAAAAAATAATTGGCAAATAAATCATATATGTGAAGAAAAGTTAGAAGTTTTTAGAAGATTGTTTTTTGCCATCAAAATATTCATTCTATTTATTATGTTAGGTCGTGGCTAACTGAATTTTCCACCGGTTACTTCCACTTCATAAATGGTCTTTGCTTTACACATAGCGACCTATATCTATCTAACTAAAAAAAATCATCAATTAATTCATCATTATCAACAAATTGGGTTAAAGTTATTACTTTTCTTAACCAAACTTCAGACTCAAACTTCGTCAAAATTGTGATCTAAGTGAAGCTGCCCACGTGGTTGCATGATTACCTTAATTAATTTCTTTCAATTTATTACATGTGTATAAATTAAAGAATAATAATATAAAATGTTATACTCAATATATTTAACTTCAAAATATTTCAAATTTAAGTTTTGTAGTGCCATTTTCAACAGCCATTAAAATTCTTTGAATTTAATTTGGTTTTATCTGTATAATTTTAGAGAAAAAAAATCCTAATTTTATTCTTGAATATTAATTGAGAAAGTAAATTTGGCTACAATTAAAATTAAATTAATCTCTTTTTTTCTGATGATTGCCACTTGAATTATTACT
>NC_029789.2:148492655-148493649 GCF_000816755.2 Arachis ipaensis | reverse complement strand
AATAAAGTAGAAATTCAGGTGTATTCGACTTCACGTGAAGTTGATACTTGAGAGCCGTTAGATAATTTGACTGATTTGACTAAATTTTCATCTAACGACTCTCAGATATCAACTTCACGTGAAATCGACTGCACCTAAATTTTTGCCTAACAATAATCCCAATTTGCCAAACGGTCACTGAAATCCAAAATCCCCCAACAAGCAAATGGGCCAACTTATTATCTTCATCGTCGCTATCTACACTCTGTTCCCACTACAACAACTCTTCAATTATTTTAATTTTCCCAAATATAATAAAATAACAAAAATTATTTCTCCCTTATCATAATTTTCCTTAAAATGGATTATTTATTTTTTATTTTTTACCTTATATTCTTTACGTACGAGACACACATAGAAAGCCAAAGTAACTCTTGCTTGTCTTTCATTTTCAATCAAACAAGAACAAAACACAAATAAATAAATAAATAATATTTAAAAAATAGAAGATTCTATAGCCTAACAATTAATGAAAAAAATATTAAAAAGTATATTATAATTTGGTGAAAACTCACGTGCAATCGACTTCACGTGAAGTTGATACCTGTCGACTTCACGTGAAGTTGATACCTGAGAGCCGTTAGATGATTTAATTGATTTGACTAAATTTTTATCTAACGACTCTCAAATATCAACTTCACATGAAGCCGAGTTCACCTGAGTTTTCACCTTATAATTTACATCACACGGGAAGAAAGTTGCTTGAGCTCAATTAATGTCTAATTTTCTATGATGAAATAGACAGAAAGATCCCAACCCAAAAAAAAATAAAAAAAAATTATTACCCTCAATAAGCATACTCCATGCGCATAAAAAGCCTTTAGAGTATTCACCCTCTCTCTTCTAATTATTATTATTATTATTATTTTTTCTCTATATAGCTATATGCAGCTTGAGGACTCATCAATCCTCTCTCTCATCAATAATAAGCCAGTTATGGCGGTTACGGCGGTGG
>NC_029789.2:148488045-148492329 GCF_000816755.2 Arachis ipaensis | reverse complement strand
CGGCACCGGATGAAGATGGTGTCAAGGGTGGTGGTGGTGAAGTGGTGGTTGGTATGGAAGAAGAAGAAGAAGAAGTAGTGAATGCAACAAATTCAAGTGAAGAGAATAATAGTAATAATAAGGGAAGAGAAGAAGAAGAAGGTGGTGGTGGTGGTCGCGACGACGGCGGCGATAAGATGAGCTTTGGTGGAAACCGGTGGCCACGGCAAGAAACTTTGGCTCTCTTAAAGATAAGGTCAGATATGGATTCAGTGTTTCGTGATTCAACTCTCAAAGGTCCACTATGGGAAGAAGTTTCAAGGTATATAAAAGCATAATATATATAATTCTTAGTAAACAAATATTAATATTATTGTTATTATTATTATTATTACTATTATTTTCTCTTTTGAAATTAGTTTTGGTTTTTGACTTTTGAATGAACTATATATATAGATCATGCATGGAGATCTATGAACTATTGTTGGTCTAGATTTGCAACATCATTTCATTGCAGCTTCGATCTTAATTTTTTTTATTATTATTATTATTATTACTAACACTATAGAATTCAATTATCAATATTTTTTGTTTTTCCATGTATTTCATTTTGAAGATCCAAATAATTGTAATTAATTGAATTTTGTTTTTATGAGAGCCGTTTATGTCCATCTAATAACCGCAATAAGGATAAGACTATATAATGCATTGATGTATGGTTGAAATTATATGGTTCACTGTTTTTGATCAATTTTCTCTATTCTTCTTCTCATTATCTTGGATATTTCATATTTCAATGTTCATATATAGTTTCATTTCTTTGATCTTTTGTCTTATATATATGTTACACCCCATATCAGTTATGAACCACAAATGCTTATTCCTTCTAGTCAATTAGACTTTGTTTTTTGAGATAAGTAATTAAATATATAATATATATAATTGCTGAATTATTTATATTCTTACTTAATTTAATTCTTGTATGGCTCAAAAATCCAAGGCTAAAGATATTTGTGATACAAATATTATAATAATGCAGGAAATTAGGAGAAATTGGATACAAGAGAAGTGCAAAGAAATGCAAAGAAAAATTTGAGAATGTGTATAAGTATCACAAGAGAACCAAAGAAGGTAGAACTGGAAAATCTGAAGGAAAAACCTACAAGTTCTTTGATCAATTACAAGCACTTGAGAATCACAATCAATTCAATAATACACACCCTCCTCCAAAATCATCACAACCTCTTTTGCCAACAAACCCTACTTTAGTAAATTCTTCGGCACTGCCGTCAACAACTGTGACTGCAGCAGTCACAACCAACAACATAAGTAGTACTACTTTTGCACCACATTCCTTTCCTAATAACAACAGCATGAACCTTTTTTCATCACCATCGTCGTCACCATCGTCGTCAACAGCTTCAGATGAAGGGTTGGAAGAGAGGTACAAGAAGAAGAGGAAATGGAAGGACTACTTCAGGAAGCTGACTAGGCAAGTCCTTGCAAAGCAAGAGGAGATGCAAAATAGGTTCTNGTTGCAAGAGATGTCAAGAATCGCCAATGAACACGACGTACTTGTGCAAGAGAGGTCAACAGCTGCAGCCAAAGATGCAGCTGTTATCGCTCTTTTGCACAAGTTATCCGGCCACGAAACACAATCACCACAGACACAGACACAGATACAGAAACAACAAACAATTAAGGCAAAGAATAGTAGTAGTAGAGAAATAGTTGAAAGAATGAGTTGTTCTTCGTCTTCAAGGTGGCCAAAGGGTGAAGTTCATGCATTGATAAGGCTAAGAACAAGTCTTGATTCAAAGTACATGGAGAATGGACCAAAAGCTCCATTATGGGAGGATATATCAGGTGGAATGCAGAGATTAGGGTACAACCGAAGTGCGAAGAGATGCAAAGAGAAATGGGAGAATATAAACAAGTACTTCAAGAAAGTGAAGGAGAGTAACAAGCAAAGGCGTGAAGATAGCAAGACTTGTCCCTATTTTCATGAGCTTGAAGCTCTTTACAAAGACAAGATTAGCAACAACACCTCCTTTGGAAGTTTCCAGAATAATATGGAGCCTTTGATGGTTCAGCCTGAGCAACAATGGAGGCCACCACCTGAATCCAACAAGGACAACAATAATGAATCAAATGAAGAAGAAGAAGAAGAAGAGTACGATGATGATGGTGTTGAAGAAGAAGAAGAAGATAGTGTTGGAGAAGAAGAAGAAGGATTGAACCGTTATCAGATTGTGACAAATAAAGTTTCATCAGTGGACACAGTTGAATAATAATGAGACAAGATAAGGAAGTTTCTGAATGGTGGAGGCATATAGTAACTTATTTCATATACTCTTTATTTTAAGGTGAAAACCAGGTGCAGTCGACTTCACATGAAGTTGATAGCTGAGAGCTGTTAGATGGTTTGATTGATTCAACTATCAACTTCACGTGAAGTCGACTGCATCTGAGTTTCCACCTTATTTCAATTTCAATTTCAATATTTTTTTTTTTCTGGGGAGGGAGGGATTATAATTAAGAATGTTACTGGCAAAAAAAAAATTGTCATAGAGGGATTGTTGTGCATAAATCATGACACAAACACCTGCTCTAGGAAAAATATTCAATTCATTATTAATCAAATAATAATAATTATATGATTATAATTATATTTTAATTTTTCTGATTTTCAGTGTCATTATGTGTAGAAATATGCATAACTTAAAATATTTATGATTAAAATGTAGTAACTGTAAATAAATAATATAACAAAAAGAATCCACATTTTGATGTATTTAGTTGATAGCATCAAAGTATGTATATATGGTTGTTTGATTAAATTGAAATGGTAGTTGAAACAAACTAGTTGGAGCATGAAAAGGTGATGATTGGGGGTTGTGGGACACATTATATTCCGGCCGCCATCAAAATAAAAGGAACAGTCACATGGGCCGGCATGGCAAACTAAAGAATTAATGGTGGCAGCAATGTTCAGTGGTTTCAGGCTTATGATTATTTAATTATAATAATAATTTATGATATATGTTTGTTACTGTAAAGTGTAAATAAATGAGAGAGGTCCCATGGCCATGGCCATGAGAGTCACATGCAAGCCAGTTAGAGTCTTGTAATTTTATTTTCCTTCTATATATGTACTTTGATTGGTAAAAGCTCAGGTTCAGTCGACTTCACTTGAAGTTGATAGCTAAGCGTTGGTAGATGATTTGACTGATTTGACTAAATTTTTATTTAACGATTCTCAATTATTAACTTCACGTAAAATCGACTGCACCTAAGTTTCCACCACCTCCGTTAAGGGGTGGAGATGCCACTCAAACCATTTTCTTGTACTTTTATTCCCCCTCCCTTTTATTTTTTGAAAGTACTGTGGTTGTGTCTTGTGTGGGTGATATTGTTAATTAATTTGATTTTTTTTAGGAAAAGTATGAGAAGCCAATAGAATATTTATATAATATGTACAATAGAGATTTAGAGAATATTAGAGATATAATCATTAGTGTTACTTTTTCTCATCACGGTGAACTTCAAAATTAGTTTAAGTTTTTGAGAAGATGTTTATTATCACTAGTACTCGGATAGTTATTCTAGATAGTATAGGAGATGTTCATTTTATAATTCAATAGCCCATTATACACATTGTACAAATAGTCCATTATCTCCTTAGCAGAATCTTTTTTTTTATATTGAAATTAGTGTGAACTGTGAACATATTGTTAAACAAAATTTATTATTTGAAATGATTAATGTTAATCATGATAATACAATTGAATTTTTTTCGATAACCATTGAACAAATTATAAAAGATATTTTATTCTTTATTTACGAAAGAATTATGATTTTATTTTATTTTTAAATAAAATTCTAAAAACGAAAGCACTAAAAGTCAAAATTCAAAAACTTTTCACAAACCCAAACAAGCTTTTAAGTCATACCTTAGTCGTTTATAAGAAAGAAATTCAATATTATCGTTTCCTTTGTTAATATACCCCTAATTTTTCATTATCTGATAAAAATAATCACTACATGTAATGGGGGTGTTGATAAGAGAACCAACTATAATTAATTATTTATAAGATAAAGTACTAATTAGTTTCTAATGTCACAATTTTGTTCCAATTAATTATTATTAACATTTGAAATGTCATATTTTAGTCTTATAATCAATTTTTTTTTTTAAATATCCACTTTTCTTGTATTATATTTTTTAAGCTCTTGGGAGCTACAATTGCCACAAGATGACAACTTTACTAGAACCACCATTTATTGGGTCCACCATCAACTATA
>NC_029789.2:148486711-148488006 GCF_000816755.2 Arachis ipaensis | reverse complement strand
TCTTTTATTTGATTTTGACCATATACCTAAATTGCAAAGTTTTTGGTTTTGATATATAATCCCTTCAGTCACTCTGAATTATTTACTTTAATTAATTTGCTACTCTCAAACAATTATTGTTGCTTGATAAATGTATATAGGTCTCTTGTCTTGTTGCCAATGTCATATGTATTGTTTCTCCTTATTCTATAAAATAATAATGCAAGGTACAACATACAATAACAATAACAATTTGTGTCCCTTCCTTATCGCTTGTTAGCTAAACAAAAAATGATTGTACATACAGCCAGGTACGGCCAATTATTTCAGCATTTTTAATTTGCTTGCTTCCGTACATATATATACTTGGTGGAATAAATTTTTTATTTTTTAATTTTTAACTTTTACTATGAATCAAATCTTTTAAGTTTTCCTTTACTTTGTGGAATAAAATTTAAAGGTGAATGGTAGGATGAGTTGGAGTAAAAAAAAAATTTTTGAGGGAAGAATATAATATGGTGGAGCAATGAGCATGGGACGGATATGTGAAATTAAATTTAAAAAAATCTTAAAATTGTATTTTTATCATTTAGTCAAATTTTAATTCACTTATTTTTTTTTTTACAAATAAAACTGAATTTGAGTATATAAAAAAATGTGAAAACTCAGGTGCAGTCAACTTCATGTGAAGTTGATAGTTGAGAGTCGTTAGATGAAAAATTAGTCAAATCAGTCAAACCATCTAACAGCTCTCAACTATCAACTTCACGTGAAGTCGACTGCACCTGAGTTTCCACCATAAAAAAAAATTATTTACATATCACTTTCTTATTGTTCAGACATATTACTTCACTTAATTAGAATTTAGAAAATATTTTTTCTCCACTTTATTAGAGAAATTACTAAATTTAGTTAATAAGTGAATAAAGTGCGTCTCATGATAGGAACATTATGTTTGAAAATTGAAAATGTGTTATTTGGGTGACAAGAAAATTCACATATCAATAAAAGTTAAAAATTAAAGATTGTATTAGGAGAGGGGATTTAATAATTGCATTATTTTGACAAGTCTTATACGGGCTGAATGACTTGACGGATGATGTTGCAATTCATTTAAAAAAAGAAAAGATTTTTTCCATTAAATAAAAAGAAAAAAACAAAATCATAAAGTCTATTTTTCTGAGTGGTCCCATTTTATGCAATATATTGGCAAAACAAAAGGCATCTTGAAGAATGGCAAGGTACATGTTTCACGTCAAGAACAAGTGCACGACACTTACATAGGACAAATAAGAACATTTATATAGTAGCTGCAA
>NC_029789.2:148485859-148486255 GCF_000816755.2 Arachis ipaensis | reverse complement strand
ATAATTTGTGTCTTATTCTTATAAAATTTAAAAATTCTAAAATAATAAAAAAATTTTAAAAACAAAAGCATTCAATACAATTTTTTTTAAAAATCTATTTAAATACATACTCTTTCTATATCATGTGAGTTAGTTGTGATTGCGAAAGAAAATTAAAGAAAATTGTTATGCTAAGAATAATGTATAGGTCTTACTTAGGATATGCACATTATTTGACCTCTAATTATAATAGGGTCAATTTCTTTTCTCAGGATAAATAATTCTATATATTGAGATTAATCATTTTGAATTATTAGTCGTGGATTATTTGACCCATTGACATAAATTGAAAGAAGAACAATACAATATTATTAAAATCAATATAATTAAGAACTATAAAATAATTTAAACGTTTTA
>NC_029789.2:148481279-148485837 GCF_000816755.2 Arachis ipaensis | reverse complement strand
AATCATATTTTTATATAATACTAAAAAATTATATTATTCTCAGTCCAATATATTTTTCTACCAATTCTTTTCACAATACAAATCTTTATAGTCAGTTGCTAATTGTTATATTAGATAAGAGAATGGTTGAAAATAGTTCAAATGAGGTTATACAATTACTAATTTAATAAAAAGATATGTCTGAATCTGAAATTATATGGAAGAATTATGATTTGCTAACAATTTACTATTCTCCAGTCAACCTTGTAACTTTGAAGACAAGGTTATTTTTAAAGAATTATGATTTGCTGACAATTTACTATCTTCAAGTCAACCTTGTAACCTTGAAGATAAGGTTATTTTTAAAGAGAGGAGTAATGTGATACCAAAGATTATTGAAGTCATTTCACCTGTGACATAGGTGAAGAAAAAGAGCAATGGACGAAAAATTGCCAATTCTTAATTGAGGGATTACGTGATTAAAATTTATAAGACAAAAGACATATGTTGATATTATGTCTAGTATGACTCTTAATTCCTAATTTTGGGAATGCTTTTTTTTTCTCCTTTTAATTCTTACCTGTTTTTCTCTTTCTATTTAATCATAAACTCTTGGTTATACATATCTTTATTTCTGTGAGTATTATTTAGATTTATGTATTCTTATTGCTGAATTTTTTTCTTAATACTCCAGCGCCGAATCTCATATCTGCTGTTAACAGTGATTTGAATTCGAGAACACTTCAATTTTAAAAAGAAATTCATGTAAATTTTCTCAATTTTTTGGAGAGTTTATGCTCAAGCTGGCTTTCACTTTATGTTTCTTGCACAAAAATGGGCCACTCAGTTTAGATTATATTTTTTAATAGGGTAGAGTAGTAGACTATCATAATTCTATAAATCACTCACAAGATTTAGATTTTAGACACAAATAAAAATGTATCAAAATAATAAAATATATTTAAAAATTTTAAAATATGATAAAAATAATAAAAAAATATTTTTTTATAAATGATAATTTTTTGAACTTTTGGTTATACCTATCAATATTCTTGTGAGTATTATTTGGATTTATATACTCTTATTGTTTGAAGAAAATCTCATGCCCTGTTCAAGCTATAATGTTATAGTTTGATAAACCAAAAGGGAGTAAGAGAGAAAAAAATATATTAACATATATAAAGAATATAAAGAATCTGTTATAAAAAGAAAGAAAAAAAAAACAGATTTTATCTAATAAGATTAGTTGAGCAATTCTCAAATTAATTAAAATAATGTTTTCAAATAATTCTGTTATGAGGAGGGTTAGTTAGATTAGTAGTGGAAGCTTCTGTGTATATATATACTCCTACTCTAGTGTAAAAATAATGAAATGAAAAATAACACTTTCTAATTCCTTCTGCATAAGTTTCATTCTTCCGCTTAGAAATTCTTTTTCTTTCTTATTCTTACATGGTATTATAGAGTGATAAAGATCCATGGCCCCAGAAATCATCAACAACCTACTATCTTTCAGTTCCATTTCTCAAGCATCTTCTACACCCACGATAACAATTACAAAATCACTATCCATTTCTTTACCCGAGAAATTGAACAATGACAATTTTTTCACCTGGCGTCATTCTACAATTCTTACAATTTCAGGTCAAGCTAAAAAAGAATCAAAGGCATATAGAGAATGGAGACTTGATGACTACAATGTTGCTTCATGGTTATTTTCATCCATGGACCCCTCCTTTAAGCATCGAGTTCTTGGCTGTCACTTTGCTCATAAATTTTGGAGCCGCCTTCATACACATTTTACATCCCAAACCAAGGCTCGCATTAGACAACTCCAATTACAATTGAAGTCAATAAAAAAGGTGGGATCAGCATCAGATTATCTTCTTGAAATCAAGAAAGTGGTTGATTCTCTTGCTACTGTTGGAGCTCTTTTAACTGATGCAGAATACACCAATATCATTCTAGATGGTTTAAATGAAGATTATCAATCTTTTCTCACCTATGTTACAGCAAAAGATCCACCCTACTCCATTCTTGATCTTGAAGCTCTCTTGATGGCTCAAGAAGACATTGTCGAGAGATTCAAGAAACCGAATTCTTCTATGGTGCAGGTAAATTTTACTCAGTCACAACCTGTTAATCAAAACAATTCTAATCCTAGTTTTGGAAGACACACAACAAACATGCCTAGTAGAGGAACATATGGTAGAAGAGGTCGTGGAGGAAGATCGCAACGTGGAGGCAGGGGTGCATGGAACAATCCTAATCGCCCACAATGCCAAATTTGTGGCAAGCTGGGACATGTCAGTTACTGTTATTTTCGATTTGATCAATAATTCCAGCATGCCCAACAAAATTCAGGTTCATCCTCATGCACATTGCCCTACCTCCACCTCCCTCCTTTCATAACCCCAGAACATTGCTAGCTACACCCACTACTATGGCTGACCCTTCATGGTATGCTGATTCTGGAGCTTCTCATCACTGTACTCCAGATCAGTCCAACTTACAGCAATCACAAGAATACCATGGTCAAGATCAGGTGTATATAGGTAATGGTTCATGTATGAAGATTCAGCATGTTGGAAAATCCTTTTTACATCATAAACCAACTGAAAAGAGATACTATCTTTATGATTTATTACATGTCTCTTCAATTGCTCATAATCTTGTTAGCGTATCAAAATTTGCAAGAGATAATCAAGTTTATTTCTCTTTTTGGCCTGATGTGTGTTTTGTGAAATCTCAGGCTACCAAGGAGGTGCTTCTCCAAGGAACAGCAACTAATGGCATGTATAAATTTCAAAAAATTTATATTCCAAAAATAAAAACAGATTGTAGTCAATTTAATTCTCATATTCTTATAGCTAAGACTTTATCTCTAGATATGTATCACAAGAGATTTGGTCACCCAACAATGCAAATTGTAAAATCTATTGTAGTAAGTTGTTCACTACCTATTAATAATAATGAATCTGATACTGTTACGTGTGATTTCTGTTGTTTGGCTAAATTTCACAGACTTCTTTACTCTCCATCTACTACTATATATGATTCCCCCTTATCTTTAGTTGTGTCTGATATCTGGGACCAGCCCCAATTACTACTCATATAGGTGTTAGATATTATGCATCTTTCATTGATACTTACTCAAGACACACTACTATATATTTCTTAACCAATAAATCACAAGTTTTCAGTGTGTTTAAACTATATAAAGTTCAAATAAAAAAGCAACTTGGACATTCTATAAAAGCTCTACAAACTGATAATGCTAGAGAGTATTTGTCTAAAATTTTTACAGATTTTTTTAGCCCAAAAAGGTATTATACATAGGCTTACCTGCTCTCATACTCCACAACAAAATGGGATAGCCGAAAAGAAGAACAGGCATATTGTTGAAACTACTCTAGCTCTTTTAGCCACTGCCTCCCTTCCTTTAACTCTGTGGAATGAGACTTTTGCAACTTCAGTTTATTTAATTAATCGTATGTCTTCATATGTAACAGGGAATAAATCACATTTTGAATTGTTATTTCATAACAAACCTGATTATGCTTCTTTAAGAGTGTTTGGTTGCTTATGTTTTTTACATACTAGACCATATAATGTGCATAAGCTAGAATATAGATCTGAACCTTATTTGTTTCTTGGTTATTCTTTAAATCAGAAAAGGCTCCATTGCTATTACTCATATTTCCTCCACAGAACAAGTAGCGGATGTGTTAACTAAGTCTTTATCCTTAGCCAATTTTGATAAGTTCAAGAGCAAACTTAGATTGGCAATCAGACCATCATGAGTTTGTGGGGGGGGGGTATTAACATATATAAAGAATATAAATAATCTGTTAATAATTCTGTTATGAGGAGTGGGGTTAGTTAGATTAGTAGTGGAAGCTTCCGTGTATATATATACTCCTACTCTAGTGTAAAAATAATGAAATAAAAAATAACACTTTCTAATTCCTTCTGCATAAGTTTCATTCTTCCGCTTAGAAATTCTTTTTAGACAACGATTAAAGAAAATAGAGACAAAATCGAAGATAGGAGGAGGGACATAGAAAAGAGTGTAGTTGAATGCGGCACTACAATAAATATGGGTTTTAGCAACGCCAAAATCTACAACGTCTTAAAACCGTTCTCTTAGATGGTTTTAAACAACGGTTTTTTACAGTCTTACTGTCGAAGTTTAGTTTTTATTATTTTATAGTAACAAAATAAAATGTTATCTTTGACTGTTTTAAAGAATGGGTTTATAACCGTTACTAGAATTTATTTTTAAACAACGATTTTTTAATGTTGTCTAAGTAATTATTATACAAAAGATACGCTTAAAAATCGTTGCCAAAGTTGTTACACTTTAAAACCGTTCTGTTAGATGATTTTAGACAACGATTTTTATAGTATTGCTATTGAAGTTTATTTTTTCATTAAGTTATAGCAATAAAATAAAACCATTCTCTTTGACTATTTTAAAGAACGATTTTATAACCATTACAGTAATTTTTTATTAAGCAACAATTTTTTAATATTTAAATAATTATACAAAAATTAAAAAATATATTATTTAAAAATA
>NC_029789.2:148476181-148480861 GCF_000816755.2 Arachis ipaensis | reverse complement strand
AATTTTATGTTGATCCCTCAAACCATATTTCTATATAAATCGAATTAAACTATTCTTACTAGACATTGTATTTCACTATCATAAGGAATTTAACTACAGGTAATATTTATATAAGTTAGTTTCACACTAAATCAAATTACTCAAATTCGATTTATATATATAGCTCAATCCATTGTAAATTAGCACACAATAATTCCATTTACCATAGCCACCTTTTTAAATTTTTAAATAAATCGATTTATGCCTATTCGATTTACTATGAGCATTCAATATTTAATTTTTTAATTTTATGTATAATTTAATTTATATACAACACATCATGTCCTAATAAATTGAATCAGTGTACTTCGATTTACTTTATTTGACGTGCAATCTTTAACTAAATTTAATTAGATCAATTTAAATCACTAAAATTCATAATAAATTGACTCAATCTCATTCGATTTACTATTTATGCTAAACCGAATTATACTAATTCTATTTATATATTTGTGTATGGAAAGATTCACATTATGTTTTTTGTTTTGAAGAATATACATAAATTTAAGATTTGTTTGGTTTATTAACGTAAATTGTCCTCAATTAAATATATAAAATTAAAGCATCAAGAGTAGCCTCTAAATGGAATATAAAGGTGATGAAATTGAGCATCCCCATGGACCATCATGGACAACACCTGCTTCAATGGCATCCACCTTTTTCAGATGATGCACTTTCTTATATTTGGTCCATACAATATGAATACACTCTCCAAAAGCAATGATTACACTCACATTAATTTAAAAATGAAAACAAAAAAACTTTGATAATTAAATTGTGAATAATACTTATTCTTTTTGTCGGAAATAAAAACAGGTTTGTGATGGATTTGATATATGAGTGTATATATATATATAGTGGACAATATGTGCAACAAGGACTATAGTCTATAGCTAGGTAGCTACATTATATTTATAACAACATTGCATGGGTCTATAATAATTAATAAGTAAGGACCCTGATTTAATTTCTAAATTTACTATTTTATCAGCACTGTTTCCAATGATGTTTGTTACATTACATATTGAATAATAATAATAGTAATAGTAATAAGATTCCAATTGAACAAAGGTGTCTTTATTATTTGTTTGATGATTTGAAGGTTTTATTGAAAATTTGGGTTCAGTCCCTTCTGACTTCAAAATAAATGTCTTCTCTGTTCCTTCAGAGTAACTAATAATGTACAATATCATTTTTGCTAATATTTATTATTTATTATTTATTTGTAGGGGTGTCCGTGGATTGGATCGGATCGGATATGGCCAAAAATTCGATCCGATCCGCACAATTTCTATCGGATCGGATCTGATATGATATCCGCATAATTAAATATTATCTTTTTAATCAGATTTCTATGTAAAAGAATTCGATAAAAATATTTCTTTCATACTTTTAAACTTATTTATTCCTAAAATATTTTTAATCAAACTCTCTCTAAATAACAAAAATAAAATAATACAATATATGAATAATAATTACTAACTAAAACATACAAACAAGTAAATACAATACCAAACATATATATATTTATTTATTTTTTAATTATTATAGTGCGGATCTGCGGATCGGATACGCAGATGTAGAGCAGATATCCGCGATCCGATCCGTAAAATGTGCGAATCGGATCGGATCGGATACGATCAATTTGCGGATCAGATCGTATCCGCAATTTTTGGATCGGATGCGGATATTTACCGCGAATCTGCGGATACGATCTGATCCGATGGACACCCCTATTTATTTGATTGGTGAAGTTACTCTGATCAAAGTTAATTGTAAATAACATAACATAAAAAAGGATTATAAAAGAAAGTTATCTTAAATTGGATTAAAAAAAATAACATTAGCCATAAAAAAAAAGAATAAAAGAAAAAAATTATAGCAAAAGATAATTGAAATCATCATGAGAAATTTGCATAGTAATAATAAACTAATAAATATGTAGATAGAACAGAAAAACCAGAGAGAAAATCAACACATCTATTGCTGACAACAAATCTAAAAATGAGCACAAAACATTCCATGTGTAATTAGTTAAAGACACTATAATAAAATCCAACAACAAATAATTAATGTGACTCGTTTTTTTTACACCTTTATGTAAAGTAACATTTTTGGATTAATCTTCGTTCCTCTTTATATATACATATGTGAGTCATTTAGTTTTTATAAACTTTAATAAACTAAAATAGTTCGAGATAACAAATAAGATGGATGAAATTAGTTCTTAAATAAACTTAAAAAGATCAACAAATTTGAATCATATTTACATTCATAGAAACCAAAATAAAAATTGTGTAGCTGCTCATATAAAAATGTATGTCAAAATAATATTTAAAATTTGTTATATAATTTATTATATTTGACTAAATTACTTAATATAATACATATTTTTATCTTAATTATTAATTTTATATAAAAATTATTCTAATAAAAAACCAGTCAATTGTTATTTTAAAACCAAATAGAAATAGTGTACTTGTGAAGATTCAACCAATCAGTAACTTTAAAATTCAAAAAATATAAGAATTAGAATTTAAAAAAAAATGTCTCTATAAAAAAAATGTCCAGCACGCCTCTCATGTGTTGCAACACGCTCTCCACGTGTTGACTTCTCTCCTACAAAATCCACCTATTTGTAATTACACTAAATAATCCCATTTTAAAAAAAAAACACCAATATTTTTTTCATATAAAAAAAATGAGCCAAATTCTTATTCTTAGTATTTATAATTTTTTACAATTAAATTTCGTAGAAAAATCTTTCATTGATTTTTTTCCTGTTACATAGAATATGATCTCAATTTAGATTTATAATATAGGAAACATTTCAAGTGCATCGAGAGTACCGGTGCACCAATTATTTTAACCGTTGATCTGAATTATAAAAAATATATATAATATATATTAATTAAAATCAACGGTTAAAACAACTGGCCGGTGCACTTGAAATGTTTCCTATAATATAATTGAACCCCTGGACTTTTTCTTAACCAAAAAACTTTTCAGGTGAGTAGTCTCTAGAAACATTAACCCAATGCAATAATAAATCTTTTTATTTTGTTGTTAAGATGCTGTTGAAGTAAAATTCTCTAGTTTTGAGTGCATAGGTAGATAACTAAATTTGAAATTGTGTTGGATGGAATTGAAAGAATGGAGAATGTACAGTGAACAGTGATTGATGGATTAACAGTTAAGACTCAAGAGTAGTACCATCTCTCTCTTACTTTCTTTGTGAAACTGCAAATGCAACTGCAACTGAAACTGTTGCTATGTAACAGAATATTTATTCCAATCCGTAGGTGCGGTAAATGCATGCAATGACATTCAATTATTATTATTTTAAGTGGGGTCCACCAACATGCAAGGACATACTCCTCCCAAGTCAAAGTTAAATGCACCAACATTGCCATCTCCAATTTTTAAGAATAATTTTTAAGTATATATAAAAACTCATATACATCATCAAAATATACACTAGATTTTGTTAGAATGATTGATATATATCGAATATATTTTAAGTTTTTGTGGGTAACAAAACAGCATATATGCAATTATTTTGTTTTCTCTTTATCTTTTTCACTCTTTTTATGCATTATGGGTTTTTCCTAATTAATTGAATTAGTTAATGAGTTTTTTTTTTTTTTGGTCTGGGTTTTAGTACAATTTTTTAAATAAAAAAATAATTAATTAATGACTAATGAGTCTCTTTTTCTTAACATTTTTTTTATCTTCTCTTAATTGTTTACTCATCAATTAAAAAAAAAAAAGTGGTTTCAAGCAAAAACTCATAATTAATTAGCACATAAAATAAAAAAATCAGAAGAAGAAGCGTGGAGGAATTTCGGTTTTGAGATATATCATAACCAGAAGCTAAGGAATCTATTTAGTGATTAACGCATGAGATTAATACAAGTTTAGGTTCAATGGTAGTATACTAGAAGAAAGAAAGAATAAGTTCAAGTGCTGTCTACGAAAAGTACTAATAATTCAAATATATATATATATATATGCGCCTCCATAAACTAATAATTGATAACCTTTAAATAAATACGGTACGGTTGAGTGTTCCACTAGAATTGTAACTTATCAATTTGATTAAAGTAAACTTTATTTTTTAATTTAAGAGAAAATGATAAATCGATCCTGACTTTTTGGTCCGCAAATAGTTAAGTCTCTGAGGATTTAAAAATACATTTAAGTCTTTTATCTCTTTAAAATCTGGACATATCGATTATTGAGTCTAATTTGTTCAATTTTAAAAATTCTCACGTGTACATCCGTATCAATCAGGTCAGTATAACGGGTGTCACGTTTGATTTTTTCGTTGAATCTGACAAACTCAAATAAATATGAGAGATTAATATGTCTAAATTTTAAAAAAATCAATGATTTAAATGTCTACAGATTAAAAATTCAAGGACATATTTATTCTTTTCTCTTAATTTAATTAAAGCTAAGTATATCAAGATAATAACAAACACATTTTCTTTTATCTATGGATTTTTTTATTATTTGTAAATTCATTTTTTTCTTATGTTATGTTATTTCCCCTCAAAAGATAGAAAGACACATGAATGAACATGTTTTATGCAATTTTTCACATGAAAATGACATTATAATTACATTTGTGATAAATAA
>NC_029789.2:148470458-148476131 GCF_000816755.2 Arachis ipaensis | reverse complement strand
ATTTAATGAATAATTTGAATGTGGTTAATTAAGAAAATCTTAAATGTTATAAAAGTTAAAAAAAAAAAAGTCTTGCATTAATTCATAATAAGTATTCAATATTTTCACAAAATATTGAACTATGAACAAAACCAAAGCATATTTTTTTTTAAAAAAAATCTTATTATGGGAACACTTAAGCATATGCGATTGAAGGTTATGAATTATAATTTACATTATTGGTGACATTATTAAATTAAATCCCAACAAAGAAAAAAGTTGAAAAATATATATTAGAGAATTATTAGAAAATGGAAACAGCGCCGAATAGGATACCCAGCCATAACCCATCAAATCATTATGCCTGTAAGCTTAAAGGAAAATATACTGAGCTGTAGTATTCCATATGAAAATTCCTCAATTATTGCATTTCTCATATTTACATATAAAATATACCAAAAACATAACAAAATAATCTCCGCAATTATATTCCAATACTTTCAAATACCAATTTATAGAGGTGTTATAATTAGGTATGTATTATATTCCATATGAAAATTCCTCCATTATTGTTTAATTTGTATTTTGTATTATAAATTTTAGTGTATATATGTACTACATACCTAATTTCAAACTCCATGATTATAAGATGAAGTGTAATTTTTAGTCATTATTTATCTTATGAGTCACCCTTAATTATCTTAACAAAATGAGTTAATTTATCACTTTCATGTAAAAAAACACATAATAATTAATTAATAAATTCTACTATAGAGTCAATAGAGTATTTGTACAATATGTATAATAGGCTATCTATTTGGTTCAATATGAGTTAGAAAATAAATTTTCAAGATAAAATATTACTAATTTCTTAAATACAATATACCCATACTATTCAGAATAACCATTCATATACTAGGGATAATAAACATTTTATATCCTACTGAATCGAACATCCTTTAATTCCTATTATATACATACTCTATTAACTCTCTATACTTTCTTTTAATTATAATGAGTGGAGCTGATGAGACTGATGACATGGAAGCTTGACAAATTAAAAGATAAAAAAATGTCAGCAACATGTTGGATTAATGGATTATGAGGCTGATGAGGGATGATTAACCCTAATACATCTTTTTCTTAATACTCATGAATATTGATCATCATAAAAATTAAGAGAAGGTAAAAATTTAAGTACAATTAACTTTATCTAAAATTATTAAATAATAATTAGTTAAATTTATTAAATTATTTAATAATTTTTAACTATAAATCTTACATGACTGCACATAAAGTTTTATGTTAAGAGAAGCACATCATATAAGAGTTTAATTAAGTGTCCTTAGCAAAACCCTTATTTACAAAATGGTATTATATATGCAATGCTAGTATAAGTGTTAAGTAGCTAGGTTGTTGGTTCTTATATATATCATGATCATCAGCATCTATCAACAACTCACAAGATTCCTAATGGGACCCTCCTTCCTTTCAAGGATTTTATGACTCCATGTGTGATGCTGGCATTTTCTGCTACTCTAAGGGCCCTTTGCATTCTTACAATATATACACTGCCCTTTCCCTTACTCTATGTCCCTACAATTTTAAGCTCTCATTCTCACTTTCTCATTCCCTTTTGTTTTTTATCTCCTCATCATTTTTCTAATAATGTGTTTAATTTGTGCATGCAAATTATTGATATAGAAACAGAAAAAAGAACAATTAGTTCACCAAAACAAAGAGATCAGAAGAGAATATAAATCACTGACCATCAACATTGTAATTGTAATAACAAAATTTGAAAAGAAAAAAAAAAAAAAAAAAAAGAAGCTAAGAAGAAAAAACAGATAGTACAACAACAAACAAACATTCATCAAGGTCTCATTATTCATATTATTATTGTGGAGCCTTAAGCTTCTTAATAAGCCTGAATAATCATCTCTCTTTTTCTGTCTACCTTATTTATTTAGCTCAAAAAAATAAATAATTCTCTTGCTATAAATAAAATTAAAGAAAAAAGAACATATAATCTTTTAGTGACTATATGCTATGGTAGCAAGAACCCCCACCAATCCACATTCTATACCCATGTGTCTTACACATGCATTTCCATATTCAAATTCTCCTCAACCACCACCACCGCCGCCGCCACCGCCACCACCACCACCACTCACCTTTAATTCCCGACAACCCCTGCCCCACAAAACTTTAATCTCATTGGTCCAACTTTTCTTCTTTTGGTCCTTCTCACTCAGCAGAAACTGGCTTGCTTGCCACAATCTCAAAGTTACTACCACCTTCGTCGTCGTCGTCATCGTCCTCGTCTTCATCTTCATCACCAATATTATCCTTCTCCTCGTCCTCATCCTCTTCGTTGCCTCCCTTCCGAGCGTCTTCCATGGTTACTTCCCGCGGCTGCGAGGACGGCTGCTCCGTTTGAGGAGGCCACTGCTGCTCCGGCCTTACCATTAACGGCGTTGTAGTGACAATGGCGGGAGCAGCGTCTTGCTTGCTGCTATTCCTCTCCCTGTAAAGAGCATCAAGCTGGTGAAAATAGGGACAGGTCTTTGAATCTTGAGGCCTCTTCTTGTTACTCTCTTTGACTTTCTTGAAGTACTTGTTGATGTTCTCCCACTTCTCCTTGCACCTCTTAGCGTTCCTGTTATAACCATGCTTCTTCATCAACGCTGAAATCTCTTCCCACAATGGTCCTTTTGGTCCATTCTCTTGGTACTTCGCATCAAGGCTTGTTCTCAGGTTTATCAGCGCCTCAACTTCAGCTTTCGGCCACCGCGAAGAACTCGCCGCCAGCGGTGACGAATTATTATTATTATTGTTATTGTTATTCTCTCCAATGTTGTTGTTGTTGTTATCAACAACTTTCACCATCTCCATGCTTGGTGGTGGTGGCGGCCGTGGCGGTGTGGGCAATGGCGGCACCACCACCGGCGGCGTAGGTTGTGTTTGTTGTGGCGGTGGTGGTGGTGGAGGAGGCGGTGGTGGCGGTGGTGATGGTTGAGAAACATTGTTGAATGGCGGTGTAGGAAGGTTTTGTTGGTCGGCAATTTTGTGCAAGAAGGTCATGACGGCTTGGTCTTTGGCGGCGGCGATGGACCTCTCTTGAGCGAGAATCTCTCTCTCTTTATTGATTCTTTGTAATTCCTGAACTCTCCATGCTTCTTCTCTAGCGGATCTCTCTTTCTCCCTCTTCTCTATTGCTTCAAGGAACCTCTTCTGCAGATCCTCCTGCTTCTCTATCACCTCCTTCATTAGCTTCTCAAAGAACTCCTTCCACCTTCTCTTCCTCTTGTTCCGCCTACTCCCTCCTTCGATCGTCTCCTCCGACGAAGTCGAAGAAGAACTCGAATTCGAGAGTAGCTCCGCCGGAATACTCGGAAAAGATGAAGCAGGTGGTGGTGGTGGTGGTGGAAAATATACAGGATTATTATTATTATTATTACTATTATTATTATTACTATTATTGGGTTGAATTTGAGGCATTGAAATAGTAGCAGGAGCTATTGATGGAACAGTAGCAATACTAATAGGTGGTGCTGATGTTGTGTTGGTGCCACTACTCGCTACTACTAACTGTTGTTGTGGCAGTGGCATTGTTGTAATTATTGGAGGGGATGGCAATGATGCAGTTGTTTTTACCATTGAAACTGGTGTTGCTTGCAATGCTGATTTTTGAGGTAATGCTGGGGAATGAATAATTGGGTTGTTTTCAAGTGCCTCTAATTGATCAAAGAACCTATATGTTTTTCCTTCAGATTTTCCACTTCTACCATCTTTCGTTCTCTTGTGGTACTTGTACACATTCTCAAATTTCTCTTTGCATTTCTTCGCGTTTCTCTTGTATCCAAGCTCTGCTAGCTTCCTGATTAATTCATTCATTAATTAAATTAACCCCCCCAAATTCACTAATTAGGCTAGGATAGATGGGATGGAAGCATAAGATAATGAATAAACATACACAACATTAGAGATTAGAGAGTAACTGAATCACAAGACATGATATATGTATGTTTGATTGCCACGGAAAACACATGAACCCAAGTTGGAACACTTTGCAATCCATCTAATTAGCTTAATTACTTTCAATTTCCCGACTAAGAAAATCTTGCTTTTCGGAGACTCAATTCACGCTGGTAACTAATTGGGAAAAATAGAATACAGCATATCCCATAAAATCAATGTCAGTAAAGAAAACAAAAATCACTCACCGCATCCAATAAGTCATATATATACACATCTAAATTATTATTATTATTATTATTATTTTTAATAAACACGCCTATTACCTATGCTTGAATAAAATTAAACACCTAGGGAGAAAAGAAATAAGAGAGGCTTAATTTAAAAAAGAATTGAAAGAAAATTAGAAAACACTGCAATTAATAGGTGATAAGGAAGAGAGAGAAGAGCAAATTGAAAAGCGAAACACATTACAAGGAGATGAAATCACAAGAATTTTCAGATCTCAGAGAAGAAGCTAATAAAACATGAAAAGACAAGGAGCAAAGAAGAAGAAGAAGATAAAAATCAGAATCGAATGAGTTATTATTTGTTACATACCTTGAAACCTCTTCCCACAAAGGACCCTTAACACTGGCATCGCGAAACGCCACGTCCATATCCGACCGTATTTTGAGCAAAGCCAAAGTCTCTTGTCTCGGCCACCTGTTCCCGCCGAAGCTCCTCTCTCCTTTCTCGTCGTCCCCGGAGGTCGATCCTCCACCTCCACCTCCACCACCACCACCACCACCCATTTCAACAGCACCGTCATGATGATGATGCGGTGCTGTTGATAGTAGTGGTGGTGGTAGTGGTGCTGATGCAGTAGCTACAGCAGCCGCGACAGAAGAAGTAGCGGCTGTTGCGACTACTGCATCTGCTCCTCCAGAGCTGCCTCCTCCTGTTCCCAAAACAGCTGAGTCCCCCAGCATAGGACTCTTCTCTTTGTTGTTTCCTTCTGTAGTCTCCCTCTCTCTCTTTCTCTCTCTCCTTTGCGGAAAACAGCACAGAACCAAAGCAATTACAGAGGGGAGCAAAAATTAAAATTAAATTAAAATTTATACATGGTGCAAAATTAAAAAGAAAAAAAGTGGGAACGGAAAAGAAAAAGAAAAGAAGGAAAAAAAA
Organism: Arachis ipaensis; assembly: GCF_000816755.2. NCBI lineage: Eukaryota > Viridiplantae > Streptophyta > Magnoliopsida > Fabales > Fabaceae > Arachis > Arachis ipaensis. Next base: position 148,471,007 of record NC_029789.2, on the reverse strand, counting down.
ATAAGGGTGGTGAATTCTTTTGAAAATAGGGTTATACTCTTATACTGTCATATGATATATAATCATGTGTGTTGTGTAGTTTGTGTATGAGAGAACGTGTGCGTGTTTGGTGAATTTTATTTTTTTTATTTTTATTTATTATTTCGGTGGGATCTGCTTGCATTGCCAATCTCAATAAGTAGTAATAATAATTTGCATTTTTTATATTTTATTTAATTTCATTCATTTATTTTTTAGATACTTATTAAATCATACCAATTACGGTAAGGTTGTTTTTCCTTTTTTTTATTTTTACATTATTACTTTTTAGAAAAAAAAATTAAGGTGGGAATCTTGAATCGTTTACTAAATTTTATTAAAATGTTTTTTTCAGAGGTATCATCTAGGGGGGTGAGATGTAAATTCATGAACCTGGGATTTCCCTCTCTCACATATAATAATAAAGTGGCACAGAAAGATATATACAGAGAAATATTAATTATTTATTTAATTTTGTACAGAGAAAAATGTAATAGTTAATTATTTATTTATTATTAAATTATATTAACC
>NC_029789.2:148468775-148470248 GCF_000816755.2 Arachis ipaensis | reverse complement strand
AGGATGAAATAAGATGAAGATTATCATTTGCATAGAAATGACGAAAATGCCCCTAGAAATGGATCTATATATGCATTGACCTTTAATGATTGAGCTTAATCTATGGTGTGGTTTTATTTAGATTTCAGCGGGTTAGTGATGTGTGCTTTCAGTGCTTCTTGCATTGTATTTAATAAGAGGGGTCTAATCTTTCATATTTTACTTTCACAATGTTATAACCTTTGTGATTCCCAAAATGTCCCTAATTTTGTGGTAATGCATGTTTAATTTGAATAAGAAAAGGAACCCTATTTTTGTGGTACTACTCAACATGTGGCCTTAAGGGTCCTACTTTGATGGTGACCGTTGCAATTTTGACAATTCGTCACTCTTAATAGTTAATTGACAAAAAGAGGGACTTAAAAAAATATCTCTTGTTATATATATAAAAGAAGAAAAACAATGATACCTATAGAATAAAGTTGAAATAATGATATTCACACAAATTATTATTATTGTTTCGTGACCAATTGTATGAATGTAAATGGTTTGAAACAAAATCACCTAATAATTTATTTATTTATTTATTTATTTGTGTATATACTTAAAGAAAGTAGTGTTAAATAAAGTATATAACTAAAAACAGGTCCATGTTATTAGGCCAAGCTATTTATGAACAGAAGTAAATGGTGGCCAACTCTGTTGGATTTGTGATACCTACCGTTATAAATGGCATCAAAATTTTGATGGCCAAGACTGTGTCCACCATGGATGAATAGGAGAATAATTATTGGACTGTGAAAAAAAAAATAGAGAGAAAGAAAAATAAAAATGATAAATAATTCAAGAGTATGTAGTAGTGTTGCTAATTTCTAATTATATATACCTATTGCAAAGAATTTTAAAAAACATATATTTTTTTTTGTATTTCTGACTATATCTTTTACCCAACCGTCCAAAAATTAATTTGCCGTGAACTTAAACTCTACTTTAAGATTTATTGTTGTCTAATGTATTATTGTATGCATACGACGAAATTCGAACTCTCAAAACTCGACTGACTTTATTAGTTGAGTAAAAGAAGCTTAATTTTGTATTAATGAAAATAAATAATTTCATTCAAATAAATTGTTTAACTTCAACTTATATATAAAGAAACTAAAATTGGACATTATAAAGCCGTTGGTAGTGGTGTGATTCAATATCTCCTGATACTTAAATCATATATATGAACTTAAGCTTATGGATGGACCCATATACATATTATATTATTAATAATATTATTGGTATGATTATGGTATATATTTTTCAAAGATAATAGCTCCTACCCATATACAATTATGGCACCATCTCTATATGCTACGCAATGCAATGCAAACGTTACGTTTCTCTTTCAAATTTTAAATTCCAAAACCCCTCTTTCTCCTAAGGATTGTGGCACTTGATGCTATTGAAAGTGACTTTCTATTGTGATAAGATTATTATTCAATCTTG
>NC_029789.2:148467973-148468711 GCF_000816755.2 Arachis ipaensis | reverse complement strand
ATATATATTATTACTTTTGTTTTCCAATATTTTTGTGTGTGTTTTTAATTTATTTTATTTTAGGATCCTATTTTGAAGCCGGTGTTATTACATGAGAATATGAGATAGTATAAGTTTTCTCCACGATAAACAATATTTAGAGTAATTATTACTACTACCGTAATAAATAATCGTAATTTTTAACATATCCTCTCATAATTAAAGAATTAATTATCCTCTATAACTTGTTTAATAGTTATCGAAAGAATTGAGTTGTCATTATGGTTAATATTAATTATATCTTTAACCTTAGTTTTAATAACTAAATAAATCAACCATGATTTTTAAAAAAGTAAGTTCAATTTTTCAAATGATCCATTTTTTAAAAAATCTGTTTCAATAAAAAAAAAAAGAAAAAAAAATTGAAAAAAGAAAAGTTAAAAAAATAGAAAAATAAGACCTTTTTTTTTTAGTTTTTATAATTTATAGAAAAATTTTACTATAATTAACTTATTTGGTTATTAAAACTAAGGTAAAAGATATAGTTAATGTTAACCATGATAATACAGTTTAGTTTTTTCAATAACCATTATACAAGTAATATAGATTAACTAAATCCTTATTTATGAGATGGTTGATTAAATATAATGCATTTCGGGTAATTGACTCTTTTGGATTGGTATTTACGAAAAGTAGGCTTATTAATGTATGTCAAACTTTTCGTCAATTATAGATTTCAGTTAAACTACTATATACAAA
>NC_029789.2:148467249-148467965 GCF_000816755.2 Arachis ipaensis | reverse complement strand
GAGCGGAATTTTCGTGAATTATTTTTACTAGCATGCTCGAAAATTTATCGATAAATTTTATTATCGATAAAAAAATTATTATAAAAAAATTTATCGACGAGTCTATTATCGATAAATAAATTATGTTGGTAACATAAAATTCGTCTGATAAATTTATCTGTAATAAATTATCTTTTACATCGATAATGTCATTTCTTAAATATTATATAACCTCTTTTTTTTTCGTCTTATTATTAATAATATTTTTTTCCTTCATACTGGAATATATTTAAAAGATAGTAAGTAAAAAATTGATGAGTCAAAAACAATAAGAAGAGATTGTGGAAATGTAAGCATACATTTAATGCAAAAAAAAAAATCATCAATAATTGAATATAATTAGCTGTTTATTTAGAGACATCTACCACCATTATGTATATACAAATCATATGTTTACAAATTTAATGACAACAATGTACGAAGGGTATTTTGGTCCAAGAAAAACATGGGGTAAACAAGACAGTCAGTAATTGTATGAATATAATGCTAAATTGATTATGAGAGGTGGAGCAGTTAGGTTAACATCAATAATAAGAAATGGGAATAGGCAGGCATGCATGCTCTTCTCTTTATTTTTTCTCTTGTTAAAATAAAATATGTACATTATTATTATATTAAATTTTATTTAGAGAAATGCACATATAAGATAATAATTTTTGGTAACCAAATTTAAAAAA
>NC_029789.2:148464960-148467056 GCF_000816755.2 Arachis ipaensis | reverse complement strand
TATTAAGATCCATGTATGTATATAATCTTTTAAAACTAAATTATTTATACACTACTAGTCTTCTCTCTAGCCTTTGAATATGAATTTTGGAATTTTTAGGTATAATTAAAATAAACTATTTAGAGATACTAAATTTCTATTATTTGTGAACACATGGGAAAGAAAAAAGAAAATGAAGAATAAAAGTATTCTGAAAACACTTAATTACCTGAAATATATATGGAGATCACCACAACTACAAAGGACCACCACCAAAGTGTTGTTTGGTCAAAACTATTTTCTGGCGTGACTACATCTATTATTGTGGCTGCATATTGATTTGCTATTTTCATGGTTATTGTTATTTATAAGACAATAATATTATTTTCAATTTACATAGTAATAATTAATTACATTTTTGCTACCAATTTTTAATTAATGAAAATGACATGGATGATATTACTGAGTTATCTGTTATCATCATGTAATTAATATAAATGTTTGACTCTTATAATTTTTGTGATAAATGTTTAATTTGACTCTTATAATTACTACCTCTACTATCCATATATAATTGAAGAACATTATAAATTAACAATATGTAAAAATTAATTTATAATGTTGAATATATGCAAAAGGAATGAATAAATATGTGATTGACCAATATTAATGATGGTTAAAACAGAAAAAAAATTATTAAAAAAAAAAAAGTGGGCATGCCATCATGATCATAACATTTGCCATGCCATGCATACCTTTAATTTCTCTTTACCCTTTGGCACTATTTTTTTTTGTTTTTCACGGTATCTCCCAACCCGACAGGTCAAAGATTAATCTGTCGCGGATCTGAACTCCATTTAAGAGTCTATCGTTGGCTAATGGATTACTGCATGCATAAGACGGGATTCGAACTCCCAACACTTGTTTAAGCGGATGAGTGAACTGATCACTCGACCAATCCAAGTTGGTTACTATTTTTCTTTTTCTCAACAATAACTTATTGGTAAGACACATTACTTGTCATACAAAACATGTAATTAGGTTTTTACAAGTATATTTAGTTGAATATAATGTCCTATTTGCTTAGCTGGCAGAGCTTCTTGTCTAGCTGGATAGGACATATGCCTTGTAATGTAGAAGAAGATGCCCTACCCACTATGCATGCCCACTATTTTGGTATTTTACAGCCTAACAGATACCATACCACAACTGTAATTATTATCTTTCTCCAACCTCTCTTTGTCCCCTCACATGAACATATATAACTACATATAATAATTGAGTGCTCTTTAGTTAAATAGAAAAATAAAAATGTTATATACACTATTATTTTTATAAAAATAATTTTAAAAATCAGTCATTTTTAGTATTTTTTGTTATTATTTCACCAATATAAATATTAAATTATCTTTAAGAAATAAATTTTATTAATTTATGTGTGCAAAATTTGAAAAATATAGGTGCAAATTATATTGATTCATTTGTGCAAAATCTAGGTGGTGAAATTTGTTTCAAATTTATAAAGTTGTTTTCAATCAGCTTAAAAGTTGTAGTCCCAAATTCACAAATTTTAAATATGAAAAATAATAAATGTGCAAAAAATTATATTTTTCTTCAAAATTTTTAATCTTCAATAAAATAATTTTGATAAAAAAGATACATGCAATTTCAACCAAAATATTATATTGGCTGAAGAATTAGGTATGTTAATCTGCTATGCGGCATGCTGTGTAATAATATATAATTAGATTACATGTGATGTCACATACATAATGAAATGCCAATTTGCAGCTTAATTATTCTGTAATTTTATTTTTGTCGAAGTTGTGTCATGGTAAAGGTTGACTAGTTATTACACATTTACATTTTATATTAAAGCACATTCATCATCATCAATCCCATTATATTGAAAATGAAGCCCAATACTTAACCATTTGTTTGCCAGTAAAACAATTTCAGGAGAACCACCGACAAATTAAAACCCTCGGATATATATGTTGCCCAATGTCATCATTTTTGTATCCCTCTCTTTTTTTTTTATCTAAAAATTTTAAATTCGAATTAATTAATTTTTTTAAAAATATTAATTTAATTTTTTAAAATAGTAAACGATGAGC
>NC_029789.2:148464125-148464949 GCF_000816755.2 Arachis ipaensis | reverse complement strand
TATATGTCTATTATTTATTATTTTATTATTATAAAAGTTAATTAATATTTTTTTTCAAAGACTAAGTTAACTAGTATGAGGTCGAAATCCTTGAAGATATCATTATTAATTTTTTCGTTCTCTTTTTATTTGACTTATACTATTTTTCTTACGAATTTTGATACCATCATAATATCATCAATTCTAAAAATTTAAATCGCTAAAAAAGATAATATAAATAATTATATCAATAATATTCGACCATTGCCAATACACACAGTACCTAATGCTATAAATTTTTTTTTTCTGGAGTTTAAACACTATAAATAAAAATACACTTTATTTATCTCTATATACTCAACACAATATATACCTAACTAAGAATCACGAATAATCTTTTAAAGGTTGGCCATTATGATGTACTTATCACATCTTTCAGTTTGTGCTTATAGCTAGCTAGCTAGTATTAATTCTTTTATTTTTCTAATTTATTTAAGCATTATATTCAACCAACTAACTAAATATGACGAAACAAAATAGAAGAGTTTTTTTTTTTTCTCTACAAAAGTGAGATAAATATCGGTGCTATAGTTAATATACATCGCCCCGATCCCATTAATTAAGAAATACTCTATTAAGAAAAAGGCTTACATACAACGAATAATGTAATAATTGTATAAAATAAACTAATTAGGGTTGTTAATAGTACATACCCAGCTTTTCAGATGATGAGTACATAGCAAGATTTATATAATATGATAGTTTATGTTATAAGAAGAATTTCAAGTGTAACCGTTAATTTAAATTATAAAAAATATATATAATATATATTAATTGAAATTAAC
>NC_029789.2:148463077-148463339 GCF_000816755.2 Arachis ipaensis | reverse complement strand
CACCTGTATTGATACACTTAAAATTTTTCTTATGTTATATATATAATTAACATTCAAGTTGGTGATGATGTAAATTTTACTAGTGGGAGAGATTTTAACCGACATATATATAAGTATGTGAGCAACTAGGTTAGTCACTTACAATGTAAAAAGAATTATCTCATACTTCCATATTAAAAAATGATAACTCTGATTTAACCGAATGATATGATCTAATCAATAACTAATAGATAAGTATGTAAATATAAAATATTTGCAAGTG
>NC_029789.2:148461247-148462696 GCF_000816755.2 Arachis ipaensis | reverse complement strand
ACAACAATAATAATAATAATAATAATAATAATAATAATAATAATAATAATAATAATAAACATATGTTTCATCATTTGATTATTATCAATTTAAAAATATAATTTATATATTAAAATTAATTACTAAAATTAATTATTAATATATAAATATATATAATTTAATTTATTTTTAATATATATTTATATTTTAATATATATGTATCATATCATAGTCGTTATTAATTAGTGTCAATATCACTTGTCTTTTTTCCCGGAATTGAAGAGGAAAAATGCGTTCTACACCGCAAAGGTAATTAATTAAATTACACGCTTTGAAGGTATGACGTATGTGATGAAGAGAATAATTCAGAAGGAACATACCTCATACACCACTTTTTTATTTTATATTTTTTCAAGCTAATTTTAAAAAAAAAAAACTATTTTTCCCTTAAAATAAAAAAAAAGGCAATGCAAACCGACCCTATGAAAAAGAAGTTCCTGAAAATAGGGGGGAAATGTAGGAAGCGGTTGTCATCATATTTCTCTCCTTGTTGTTATGTGACTAAAATTAAAAAAAAAATATATGATAATAATTAAGAAAGATAGAAAACGTATAGATATACGTATATGTAGACATTAGATACGTAACATAATATGTGGATGTGGGTATGAGTTAAGAATTACTAGAGGCATATGATAAGAAAATAATAATAATAATAATAATAATATTTTGACATGTAGACAAAAGGTTAACTTCACATGGGGGTGTGGTTGTGCATGTGATGTGAATGTACACTTACATTTTCTGTCTACCATGTGGATTAACCCTTAGATTTTTCTGTCACCAGCTAAGCAATCCACCAAGTTGATTCTTTTTTTTGTCCCCCCCTCCTCCATTTATCTTCCATATCTTACCCCCTCTATCACTCTCATTATTATCTTCATTTTTACATTCACAATTATAAGAAATTAAGTAAGTCTAATTTACTTCAAAAGTTAGTTCAAAAAGTGAGAATTATTTTATATTTATAAAGAATGATTACTAAATTTTTTATTTTATTGAAAGATGGGAATTTTTCAAAAATATTGCACTGAAAGTATTCATCTAACAGTGTATGGTCGAAAAACGAAGAAAATTCTTAAAGAAGAAAGAATGATAAATCAAATTGAATGCAACTAAGAGCTTACCTTATAGAGATGACAACCTAAACTGAGAGTTCTTTAAATTTTACGGAACAACTTGACAGAGCTTGCTAGAATAGCAGACGTCATTGAAGTAGAACCTTCAAAAATCAACTGGTTGTGAGCTTTCCAGCAGTTCCACCAAATGATGGCACGCAATTGAGGGTTACGGTAAGCAAATGCTGTCCTACTTTTGGACATCTTTGTATTTTATTTTTCAATAATTAATGAAATATAACCTACTATCTTTGAGAATTTTTTTTTTAATTTTATTTAGATAATGTGAAAC
>NC_029789.2:148460098-148461216 GCF_000816755.2 Arachis ipaensis | reverse complement strand
TCTTACAAGTCATTTTATCAAATTTTAAAGATGATAGTAATTAAATATAAACAAACATTTTTGTGATCAATTTAAATGCAAGTTGGAGCAGCTAGCTTGGCATGATGAATATATAATTATGCTACAATTATGCCTAACTTTTCTTCAAAAGCTTGACACTTGCCTTGCCTCTTTTTTCTTTTTATCATCATAATAAGCTTTATAATTCATAATTAATCCTACAAGTTTAATATTAAGTCACTTATTTTAATTTATTTATTTGTTTTGGGTGAATGGGGGCGCTCTTATCTTTCATTTGATTGATCAATATAATTTATTTTTCTTAAGAAAATACATTTCATAAGATTGTTTTGTATGGAAGGTTCCTTAGTGGAATGTTCAACCATCTTCCTTTCCATGATTCCCCTTTGGTTCATTATGTTATAACTTTAAGAAAGCTTATTGATTTGCATATAATATATGGTGGTATATATATATATAGAGTAATTAAACAACATTAAAGAAAAGAGGTAGTGGAGTGTAAATTGGAAGCAATCACAACCATGTGCAAAAGATTTGATATTTAATAATAATCTGCTTATATGCTTATTATTATTACATCTCTCACTTATAAGTTACCATAATAAAAAAATAAAAAATAAAAAATAAAAAAGATAAAAATATTCCTTTCAAGTTATGTATGTACCGTAGATTCATTGGAACATGAAAGCATGTGCAAACACCACAAGGTAAATAAATAAAAATAATAATAATCCTTAGCAATCCCAAGGCTATAGTTTTTATCATTATTATCATTTATAGGTGATTTAACATATGCTAAACTATAACAACCACAATTACCAAAGCTATATATATGTACTTATCAAATCCCACATGCCATTTTGATTTTTGCCAACCCTAATTTTTCAAGATTCAATTAGAACCACATTTATTTAGAGATGGGCACAATAAATGGGCCCCAATGTGGGCCCTAAGAAAAGAATACACTTAAAAAGCCCATATCTAGCAAGGGATGGTGGGGAGCCCATGTTACTCATAAAGAAAAATTCACAATTGAGACTTGAGAGACGATGCAAAACAATAGCACACACATTCCTCTCATGTCTACTTCTTAGTTT
>NC_029789.2:148459607-148459914 GCF_000816755.2 Arachis ipaensis | reverse complement strand
ATTATTATTATTATTATTATTATTATTATTATTATTATTATTAGAATAAATAACAAATAAACCTTTAAAAATTTACATTTTGAATAAATTAGTCTCTAAAAAAATAAAATATCAATCAAATTCTTCAATATGACAAATGTAGATAAATTAGTTTAAATTAAGACTTTTTACCCTAATTATAGGAATTAATTTAAAGATGGTGTGTTCACATCAGCTATTTTAAAAGATTTTATTGATATTTTTTTCTTAGAAAAATCGAAATATAAATCTTCAGAAATTTATTTTTTATTATTATTATTATTATTAT
>NC_029789.2:148458617-148459381 GCF_000816755.2 Arachis ipaensis | reverse complement strand
TAATAAATTAAATTAAATTATTTTGAGTTGCCACCAGTCCCCCACCACCTTTTTCTTTTAATTTTTATTTTCACTTATATCTATTTCGGTGATGTAAACTCAAAGGGATAATTGGATAAGCTTATTGGTGGCATTGCCAAATATCAATGGACTGTAGTAAGTTAGTGTTTCATAACTCATTTTCTATAATTTATTTAATTATCATGTTGAAGAGAGGACCACAAAGGCAAAAATAGACCATCAATCTCAGCACCAACAACAGATAGATAAAGATGAATAGTTTTAATTAAAGTATTGATTAGATCAGAGGGTAAAATGTAAAAAGGGCCTTGGCAAAATTTATTAAAGTTGAAATAAAAGATAACTAAAAAGCAGCAAAAGATGTAACTCTTATTACGCCACGTATCACTTTAGTGCCGTCATAGCTGCATCTTTTTCATTTATGGTAATTTAATACTTTGTATATATACACTCTTTTATTCATGAATCATGAATGAGATATATATGCATTATTTAAAGATAAAAAATATTTTTTTTAATATATAAAACAAAAGAGAGTATAGATAAGGTTGAAAATTTTTGTATGTGATTTTAAAAAATGTGAATTCTTTCAAAATGGGTTATATAAGTTAATTTTAGAATATGTGTCTAAATTTTTTGTAAATTACGAAAATAATATGCTTTTTTTTAATAAGTTACAAAAATTAGACCAATTTATATTTCTGTACGTCATTTTGGCTAATTATTTTGATGAATTACATCAA
>NC_029789.2:148456639-148458490 GCF_000816755.2 Arachis ipaensis | reverse complement strand
TATATATATATTAAGTTATGAGTAAGACTCGAATTCGAAATTTTTGATTAAAAGTGAAAAAATTATGACATTTCAGTTATAACTCGTTGGTATGCAAATAATTTTATATTACACCGTGTATAAAAATTAAATTCTATTTAATATTTGGGGTCTACTTTGTTCATTTTTCACACATTTTGATAAGTAGAAAAGAGAAAGAAGATGGTGCATTTTCACAGGGTGGAAATTGTCTTGTTATGGGGGCTTCATTGATTCCGATTACCTGGCGTCAGTGACATTAATACATCAACATGCATGCATGCCACAGAAAGTTTCAATTCCATTTTTGGACAAAAACAGAACAATTCGGTGCACACTATATGTGGCAATTTCAGCTTCTCAAGAAAATGAAGGCCAAAATAAGTATATCCATTAATAATTAGAGGTGTAAAATTAAAATTATGAATGCGTTTTTTAAAATATATTTGTATGTGTATATCTTTCACTTTGCATTGATTTTGAATGGAAGAAGAATTTTATTAGTGGTACCGACTGAGTTGTTAAATATGAATTGATGAGAAAGCAATGAGGAAAATTAATAGACTATTGATCAATTTAGAGAAAGGCAAATTATTAATATGAACATGTTATGCGAAATTATAAAGTAATAAATACTCACGTAAAAATATTTTTATGTAAAAATTATAATTAAAGAATTATTAAATAATTTAATATATTTAATTAAATTTTTTAATATAATATCTATTTATAAAGATATATTTTTGTGATTTATTATTTTAAATTAATTAACTACTAAAAATTATACTAATTTGATTAATTAACTAATTTTTTAATTCTCTAACCAATTCGTCACAAACAATTTTTTATTTAAATCGAATTAATTTAATGGCTGATTCTTGATTAACTTGATTGACCGTTCAATCACGTTTTCAGAACCATAATTTTTTTTGGTTGCCCACGGCATCTCCCATCCCGACAGGCCAATGACTAATTCACCGCAGATTGGAGCTTTATTTATGGATCTGACGCTGGCCAATGGGTTGCTGCATGTATAAGGCGGAATTCAAATTCCCAACGCTTGCTTAAGCGGACGAGTGAGCTGACCACTCGACCAACCCAAGTTGGTTTTGAGAACTATAATTTAATTTGGATATTATCATCGCCCAAATTCAAGTATATATACATGCATGCATTATTTTTAATCATAATACAATTATAAATTGATAAATAATTACTTTTAAGCATCAGCATAATCATATAGGTTATGTGCTAAAGGTAACGAGCATCTTTTGGTAAAAACTTTAATTTCAGATCAACTGTTCATTATATCCCTACTTTAGATATTTAAATTACTATAAACTTCCGTGAAAGAAAACTTAAACAAGTCAGGTTAGTTGTTTCTAGGATAATGCTAAAACTTCCTAAGTACCTTTTCTAAGTGGCCTAAGTTTTGTTCCTATGACTAGGCACTAATTTACTTTTCAATGAGAAAGAACATTCACATGTTTTGTTTTCCTTTTTTGTTTTTTTTTGTTTTTTTAAAAAAATCAAGTGTACTTAGTTTGAAACAGTTTCAGTTTTGTTGCTAAAGAAAAACAACACCTAACAATGTATCAATGATTGGTGTAATAATATATAAAATTATTGAATCGAATTTTAAGTAAATTAGTCAACCTTGATTGAATCCGAGTTCATACTTTGAACTTGTTTTGATACCTTTCTTCTTTTAATTACATATTTAGAAAATAACTTCATTATTAACCAGTAAAATGCCTAAGAAAGTATAAAGCAGGCAAAAATTAAAATTATCAAATACCAAAATAAATTAAAAAAAAAAAAAAGGTGTGAATT
>NC_029789.2:148440772-148456556 GCF_000816755.2 Arachis ipaensis | reverse complement strand
TTTTTTTTTTTTTTCCTGCCACAATTTAGCAACGTTTTCACCCACCTTAGACCTAATAACCAAAGATAAGAACAAAAACGAGTGACTGTGACAAACCAAACTTTTAAAATGGCAGCATTTTCTTGGCACCCAATTTGGTAAAAACCACTTTCTCATAATGTATACCAACCCTACCCCCTAAGAAAAGACAAAATATGTTTTGGTGTCAACTTAGGGAAATATTTTGCTCTAAAAATATTTTTATAATAATTTGTTTATTTGAAAAATATTAGATGATCAATATTTTCCTTTATATTAGTATTATATTTAAGTAAATACTAACCATCTTTTTTTGTGTCATTAAAAATATTAGTTCCTAAAATTTGGAAAAAATTTATGGTGTTCTAATTATCAAAGAGGTAAATATTATGATGAAAGAATTAAAAGATGGTAAACTTAATTTCCAATAAAATAAAATAAGCAATTTTAATTTTACTTATCTATTTTTAACATTATAAATGTTTTTAAAACACACATTAAATATGATGTAAGACTAAACATGCAAATAATTCTCCTCTTTTTTTTGTTGGACTTGAACATGTTTTTTGGGCTTCTTTGGACTTAAATAGTTGAAGTACAACCTTTTGCAAAGAAAATCAATTGGACTTTGAGTTCTAAAACAGAAAAGCCCATGTATCATACATTGTTAAACCATAACCATACAATAAAAAAACAATAGAACTATGGGTTTAGGGCCCCCAAAGTCCCAAAAAAGAAAAAAGAAAAATGAGGTAAATCTCGATAAAATATTGGTGGATGACAATGAAAAAGAGAAAGAGATGAGAATTTTAGAAAAAAGGGACTAAAATTTTTATAAAATTGAAATTAGGGTATTTTTAAAATTATAAAAATTAAAAGTATAGATAATTTTTATAAGAGTAAAGTATCGTTTTTGTCCCCAATGTTTGGGGTAAATCCTATTTGTGTCCCTAACATTTAAATCGTCCTATTTGTATCCCTAACGTTTGTAAAAGTGATTAAATGTTATCATGCTGTCAATTACACATCATGAGCGCTTTAGTTTGAATTTTAAAAATCTCTTCTTGAAGTTAGAATACAAATGTTTGGGACAGAATCGATGATCTACTCCGAAAAATAGCTCATCAAATGTTGAAACTAATTCTTACAACATTTACATAATTCACTTTTCTAGGGACATAATTGAATCTAGAGTAAAGTATCGTTTTTGTCCCCAAAATTTGGGGTAAGTCTTATTTGTGTCCCTAACGTTTAAATTGTCCTATTTGTATCCATAACGTTTATAAAAGTGATTCAATGTTATCCTACTATCAATTATACTAACAAATCAGATTATATTTTTCAATTATTCTCACTTGGATGCATTAATTCTCAATTAGGTCTCACTTGAATGTGGTCGATTTTAATATTATATCCACTATTTGTGTTTAGATTCAATTATGTCCTTAGAAAAGTAAATTATGTAAATGTTGCAGGAATTAGTTTCAACATTTGATGAACTATTTTTTGAAGTAGATCATCGATTCTATCCCAAACATTTATATTCTAACTTCAAGAAGAGGTTTTTAAAACTCAAACTAAAGCGCTCATGATGTGTAATTGACGGCAGGATAACATTGAATCACTTTTACAAACGTTAGGAATACAAATAGAACGATTTAAACGTTAGGGACACAAATAGAATTTACCCCAAACGTTGAGGACAAAAACGATACTTTACTCTTGAATCTAAACACAAATAGTGGGTATAATATTAAAATCGACCACATACAAATGAGACCTAATTAAGAATGAATACATCCAAGTGAGAATAATTGAAAAATATAGTCTGATTTGTTAGTATAATTGATAGTAGGATAACATTGAATCACTTTTATAAACGTTAAGGACACAAATAGGACGATTTAAACGTTAGGGACACAAATAGGACTTACCCCAAACGTTGGGGACAAAAATGATACTTTACTCTTTTTATAATTATGATAATTGTTAATTGACACGTCAGCATTTAACTTTAACTCCAACTAACTCAATTGACAGATGGTCAATTTTGTCAAAATTAATTTTCATTTTGTGAAAATTAATTTTCTTTTAAGAGTTTTTTGTCGATAACATTTTTTAGATACCATTTTATCAGCGTCTAAATCTTTCTATTACCGAATTGGTATTTGCCTCGAAAATAGAACGCTTGGAAAGTAAACTAGTGAATTTATACTATAGCCACAATACACTCACTCTACTAAGCAAATCTATGTGCACAATCTGAATAATTCAGAAGAGTTCCAGAAGAGTAACAAATTTCAGTTGTTTAACATGAAAACATGCAGAGTGATAGGATTATTTACAAGTTAGTGGAAGTATTCTTACTCAGATCATGAAGTATAGAATCAACAACATAGGAACCACTTTCCCATAATTTTAAGTATTTGTTTCTATCTCTCTCATAATTCTTAAACAACATATATGAGAGGATCCTAATGATACTAATATATAAAGGACTGCACTGAAACGAACTTGAAGTTTAGACTTAGAATTATTAATTATTCAGCATAGCATCTCCATTAACAACAATCCATCTCAAAAGCTTAGCTTCATGAGGATCATAATGTTCAGTAATAGTTTAAACAATACTATCCTCTAAGGGCAAGATTGATTCTGAACAAGAATTACAACTAATATCCATTCATATATGTGACATTGATCAAACCAACCCAACATGCTTGATTTGGAACATTTTTCATCCCAAGTGATATTCTGAGGGATTGGCAACTTCAAACTAGGTAAAATTATTGAACTTCTTTTAGTCTTGTGCTGTTAAAGAGATGACAGGTAAGACAGTTCGGAACAACAATGATTTCAAGAATTTAAAAATGAAATGGCATGAATATGGAAACATATAGCTGCTAAGTTAACTCATTAATATTCCAAAATAAAAGAGATCTTAGATCCACCAATGTTTAAATATAGGACCATCGTCGGCAAAGCCTCCGCAGAGATCATCGTGCATCACCGACTCGAATTGTGAAGTTCCCAAATCTAATTCCAATGGCTGAGAATGATTAATTGTTTCCTAAGTTTCCCCACCAAAAATGTATACTTTCGCCTAAAACGAACCAAAGATAACTAAACTAAAAACTCGAAAGGAAGGACCTTGCATGTAAAGTAATTGCCAAAAAGCTTGTAAGTAAAATTTGCTAACCTAGTTCAAACCAGAAACCAATTCCTTTCGCTTCAGCTCTAAAGCAAGACGTTCGTTCTCAAGCTTCATCCTTTCATTCTCCAGCTTCAACTTCTCCAACTCCCGATCTTTCTTCTTACTGAACTTCTGCCACTTGAATCTCTGCTTCTCTACTTCCAACATCTCGATCTGTATCTGTAATTTCTGTTCTTCTAACTGAATTGCGCGAGACTCAACCCATTGCTTCTGTAACCATGCTGCTCTCAAGTTTTCAGGTAAAGCTTGATTTACATCTGATTGGACCATCTGTCCATGAGTGTGCAAACTTTTGTTATATTCTTGACAATTTAGAGAATTCCCAAAAGTAGAAGAATCTTCTTGGTCTTGTCCTTGTTTTAATTTCTTCATAGGTCCGACTAATGCCCCGTGGATTCCTCTGCAATCCCCATGGGAAGCATGATTCTCTTCAAATTCATCATGATCATCAGTTTCCATATCTTGATCATCTTCGTCATGATCATCTCTACTTCGGAGAGCTAGCTGCAGTGATCGTTGCAATGCAATGTCATGGGGTAAATGCAATCTATTATTATTATGGTAAGAACACATCTCCTCATAAAAAAGCTGTTTTGAGTTTAGTATTTTCCGAACATCATCCTTTTCTTTCTCAGAAAGATAGTCAATTACATCCAACAGGGCCGGATTTTCAACAACCTGACAAGAAGTACCCCTGCCAAGCATTTCATTAAGCCTTTTATAGCGTTTATTGAGATCATTGAATTTATCCTCACATTGCTGAGGGGAAACATGATAACCCCTTTCAGCCATGGCCTTGGAAATAGTCTTCCATTTGCCCTTTTTTTGAAGGACCATGAATTTTCTTCTTCCGGCACCATCAGAAGTCGAATCTTCGCCTATATATGAAACAGCTGTTATCATAAGCTTCACCATCTTATCGGTCCACTTGATCCGTTGCCAAGGCGACCCCTTCTTCGTTCTGCCTGCTTCATGATGACCCTCACCACCATCTTCAGTCAAACTCGGCTCTTCTTCATCGCTTAATGAGTTTTTGTTTCTATCTCCCTTACCAAACTCAGCCATTGACATAGTCTGATCACACATTGTAAGTGGAAAATTCGAGGACTTCCCCGAAGACCCATGGCAAGGATGATTTTGATGCTGGGTCATGGCATGCGGCGCATGCTGTGATTGGTGATGAAGCCGCATTGAAGCAGGCAAATCAAAACCACCAAAAGAAGCTCCACCTTGAACAGTACCACCCTGTGGCAAATTCCCTTCCATTGCTTCACAAAGAAACCACCCACCAGAATCAAACCAATGAACTCATTCCACCTTAAATCCTATAAATGATGTTCATCAAACCTACAGATTAAAATCAACAATCCAATTTCAATGAAATCCACCAAGGTCCAAGCAAACCCTTTTCAATCCCACCTACAATCTTCTAGAATTTCAGCTAAAAACACACCACCTAAAATCCACCCCCCATAAAAAAAAAAGGAACCCTTTTCCAAAACACCATTTCATATACCAATATTTGCAGCCAACAAGAACTTAAATTTCACAATCCAACACCAGTTCCACAAACACCCAGAAACAAAAACTAGAAGAAAATGCTGAACAAAATAATAATAACAACAGCAAGAGCAAATAAATTAAAATAAAAGGAAAAAAATAGTGCAAAAACCTTTGAGAAGATGAAGAGTGAATGTGACTGTGGAAGTCGAGGTAACTAGTTACGGAATGGAAAATCAGGTGAGAATCTGAGATGCCCAGAAGCAAAGACAGAAGCTTTTTAAGTGAAAATGAAGGCACGTGAGTGAAAAAGGGTTTAGAAAACGCATATGAGACAAGAGAGAAGCAGCCCAAGACAAAGACGGGTTTTGTGGTAAGCAAGCAAGTTCCCTAGGTAACTGTTCTGTTCTATGCCTTGTAACTTTGTAAGTTGGAACTTGGAACTATCTATCTATTAATCTATAGAAAAATTTTCAAATATAGCGGTATATTTCTATTTCAGTCATTTTTAATCGTTAATTTTAAGAAGAAATATAGGGAGCCAAATGGAATATCTGTATAATGTGTACAATTGAGATGAATGATTTCATGACATGGTATAATCATTAGTGTTACTTTTTTCTATTAGTTTAAGCTTTTGAGATGAATGGTTTCATGACATGGTATCACAGCTCTAGATTTAAAAAGTTAAGAATTCGATCCTTAGTGAACTCCAAAATCAGCTTAAGTTTTTTGGATGAGTGGTTTTATAATATGAGATGTTTATTATCATGATACTCAAATTATTCTAAATAGTATGGGTGATATTCATTTTTTAACTCATAGTCTATTGTATACATTATACAAATATTTCGTTAGCTTCCTTAACGATAGAGAATTAGCTACATAAACATCATGTACAGCACAACACTTATCTTTTTAAAAAAATTAAGCCATTTTTCAAAAGTCCAATAAATGTAGCCTATTATGATGTTCATTATTATAATTAAAGAGAAATTATTTTTTCATTATTGTTTGGTAATCATTAAGTATATATTAAGTATATATGTTTTTATAATATAATGGATAAATTTATTATTTCTTCTTATTTTTTATTGATACATCAATAATTTTAATTTATGTAATTAGATACACGTGTAAAACAGTTTTATATATTTTAAATTAAATGGGTCACAGGTGCTAAATGGACGTGCACCATTTTACCAATATCAACAAAAACATTGGGCCTTTCATAGGCCCAATGTTTGGGCATAGGCCCATTTGACGAACCCAACCGTAAAAGGCCGTAACCCAAATAAAAACAAATGCCTGCACCGTGCAGGAACCCTGCAGCACTGCACCGGAGATGAGAAAACAGCGATTGTAGAAGCTCAAAACCTCAAAACCCATCGTCATTCTCATTTCTTCAATTTCTTCTTCTTCTTCACATTGACACAAAAACGGAAACTTTGAAGGATGAAGTTCCAAATAGAGGACGTAACAGTGTACTTCCCCTACGACAACATCTACCCGGAGCAATACGCATACATGCTTGAGCTCAAGAGAGCGCTCGACGCAAAAGGACACTGCCTCCTCGAGATGCCCACCGGCACCGGCAAAACCATCGCACTCTTATCACTAATCACCAGCTACGTCCTCTCCAAGCCCCACGCGCCTCTCAAGCTTCTCTATTGCACGCGCACCGTTCACGAGATGGAGAAGACCCTTGCTGAACTCAAGCTTCTCCATGACTACCAGATTCGCCACCTTGGTCCCGCCGCCAAGATTCTTGCGCTTGGATTGTCCTCCAGGAAGAACCTCTGTGTCAATCAGAGGGTTCTTACGGCGGAGAATAGGGATTCCGTTGATGCTGGCTGCCGGAAACTGACCGCCAGCTGGGTTAGGGCGCTTGCCGCTGAGAACACCTCCGTGCCTACCTGCGAGTTCTTCGAGCAGTACGAGAGGGCTGGCTCTGCTGCGGTGCTTCCGCCTGGTGTTTATACATTGCAGGTTCTTTTCTCTTTCCCCCTTAAAGGTTTGATTTTTGGATTTTGGATTGGCTTGTTTGTGATGTTTTGTGTTTTGAAGTGTTAGGTGTTAAATGACTGTGAAGTGTACTTAGAGGAATTTAAGTTTGGTGGGGTGAGATGATTGATTTTGAGCAGTTTTGGGATGCTGTTTCCTCTTTGAAATTTTTATTATCTAACCTTTTGTAAACTGATAAAAATTTAAATTTTGATTGGTTTTGGATATTACCTGGTGCTGAGTTTTTTATGTTGCCTGAAAAGTTGGATTTTGATCGGTATGGAGTGTTCAATGATTCTAAAATGTTCGGGTGCTAGGTGATTTTGATTGTTAAGTTCAACTTTGATCATGTTTTGATGCTTACTGATCCGTTGGCTAAAAAGAATTTGATTTTTAGTGTTGCCTATTCTTATTAATGTTCAGAATCTAAGTGGTGGCTGAGTTTAGTGAAGATTTCAATCTTTTGCATTTTCAGCTGTTTTGCAATATTGTGCTTTTTTTACTTAATTGACTTTCTGATGTGATTAATTGTGGATTTTTTCCGTGCGGTTGTAGGATCTGAGAATATTTGGGAAGGAAAAGGGGTGGTGTCCTTATTTTTTGGCACGACATATGGTGCAGTTTGCCAATGTAGTGGTGTATAGCTATCAGTATTTGCTTGATCCTAAGGTGGCTGGCATAATATCTAAGGAAATGCAGAAAGAGTCAGTTGTTGTATTTGACGAGGCTCATAATATTGATAATGTGTGTATTGAAGCACTTAGTGTGAGTGTGAGGAGGCAGACTATTGAAGGTGCTAGAAGAAATCTCCATAGAATGAGCCAGGAAATTGACAAGTATGTACTGCTTCTAATTTCTACGTTTCTCCTGCTGTCTTGTTATATGGCTCCATTGTTTTTTTACATGACAAGATGAAGGGTTTTGTTTTGGTGATTGTTCAACTTCTGAATAATAGTACAGTGTCCAAAATATTTTTCTGCTTTTCATTTGCTGGCTTGATTCATAAAAGTGAAGTATTTTGTATGCATTAAATTTTGCTATGGGTGCTTGAAATCCCTACCCCTTGCCTTCATTATTGTGCCATTGTTGCTTTAGTTGCCTTATCTAACCATAGCTGGCATTTGATATGGATTCACTTAACTATTTGAACTGGTAGGAAGGTTCAAGGCCACTGACGCCGGTAGACTCCGTGCTGAATACAACAGGCTTGTTGAGGGATTAGCACTAAGAGGAGACCTTCCAGGTATGTAGGAATGTGAGGCTTTTTATTTTCACTGTCTTAATGTCGCCACCAGTCATCACTAAACGAAACTTCTTTTCTTGGCATAGCCACGGATGCTTGGCTTGCAAATCCGGCACTGCCTGATGATATACTAAAGGAAGCTGTACCTGGAAATATACGCCGTGCTGAACATTTTATGCAAGTTTTACGTAGATTAGTTCAATATCTTGAAGGACGCTTGGAAACTGAGAATGTGGAGAAGGAAGGCCCTGTAGGCTTTGTTACCTCCATTCTTAACCATGCTGGAATTGACCAGAAAACACTGAAATTCTGTTATGACCGGCTGCATTCATTGATGATGACATTGGAAATTACAGATACTGATGAGTTCCTACATATCCAAACTATATGTGATTTTGCCACACTTGTGGGCACATATGCTCGTGGTTTTTCCATCATAATTGAACCATTTGATGAAAGAATGCCGCATATTCCGGATCCTGTATTGCAGGTTAGCAATGTTCTGATATATTTTCACCCAATTACTCCTTTTAAACCTATTAAAATTAGTACTATGTTTCGTGAGATTTATTTGGCTCTTATGTGGATCAATCACATTTTCATACTTTTGTTTATCTATGATGTTTCAGCTCTGTTGCCATGATGCTTCTCTTGCCATAAGGCCAGTGTTCGAGAGGTTTCAGTCAGTTGTGATTACATCAGGCACACTTAGCCCTATAGATCTGTATCCCCGGCTTCTGAATTTCAACCCTGTTGTTAGTCGAAGTTTTACAATGTCCTTAACAAGAGATTGTATATGCCCCATGGTTCTTACCCGTGGCAGGTATTCCTGTTATTCTAGTTTCGCTATTTAAAGAGGAGCTTGATGCATTTGTTCCTTCACCTGTTTTGTTATCTTCTTAATTGTTAATCTGGTTGTTGTTTCAGTGATCAGCTTCCAGTCAGTACCAAATTTGATATGAGAAGTGATCTGGGTGTAGTAAGGAATTATGGAAGGCTCCTGTTGGAGATGGCTTCAGTTGTTCCAGATGGGATCGTTTGCTTCTTTGTCAGCTACTCATATATGGATGGGATAGTCAATACCTGGAATGAAACTGGAATCCTGAAGGTACATGATTACTTTATTTACCTGATTTCCTCCGTCCTCTTGCTATTAATGTCCATTTAATTGTTTCGTCGATTCGTCGTTCTAAAAAGCATCTTGTTGGCAGGAAATAATGCAGCATAAGCTTGTCTTCATAGAAACCCAAGATGTAGTCGAAACCACATTAGCTCTTGACAACTATCGCAAGGCCTGTGATTGTGGAAGAGGCGCTATATTTTTTTCCGTTGCTAGGTAAGTTGTTGAAAACATACTCCGAAATCTGGTTCATCTGTGCTTATGACTGTAAGTGCTTGTTTCAGGGGAAAAGTTGCTGAAGGTATAGATTTTGATCGTCATTATGGGAGACTAGTAATCATGTTTGGTGTTCCTTTTCAGTATACATTAAGCAAGTGAGTCCTGTTTATTTAAGGTTCTGAATAAGAGTAGCTTACAACACTCGGATTTACCCTTTCTTTTTGCTTGTGGAAATTATGGAGCTTAGATTGCTTGTTTCACTTACTAGAGCACTAAACTTTCAGGATTTTGCTTGCACGCCTGGAATACCTGCGTGATACTTTTCAAATTAAGGAAGGAGATTTTCTTACTTTTGATGCCTTGGTATATTATCTCTCTCGTTCATAATTGTTGATGCTTACTGAACGTATTGAAAAACTGATCCTTGGTAACATTGTTTGCGCATGAACAGAGACAAGCTGCTCAGTGTGTGGGTCGGGTAATCCGTTCAAAGGCTGATTATGGAATGATGATTTTTGCAGACAAAAGGTTAGTATCCTTTCATCAACACGAGATCATTTGCAGAAAATGAGAGGGTTCATGTAGGTTATTCTGCAGATTAAACATAGTACCTGTGATGAATGCATCACTTACATGGTTTTGGCTTCCTTTTGATTTTCTCTTTGATAGAGTTTCGCGAGTAAATGCTTGTTGGTTATAATTGTCTGCAGATATAGTCGTCATGACAAACGCTCCAAGTTACCTAGTTGGATACTCTCTCATCTACATGATGCCCACCTAAACTTGAGCACAGACATGGCTTTGCATACGGCACGCGAGGTATGTCTTCCTTTTCATGGTCAATTTGTATTTTGAATTGTGCAGTCAAGCTGATTTTGCACCAAAGTTTACAAAAGTTCTTTGTATATCTTAGCATGATTCACAATTAGAGTTATCATACTCACAAGTGATGTAAATATCCGATAATATGATTGCGCATTGACAACTTCTGATCCGCCATATGCAGTTTCTTAGGAAAATGGCACAACCTTACGACAAGACGGGTGGCAGTACCGGCAGGAAGACACTGTTGTCTCAAGAAGACTTGGAGAAGACGGCTGATGGAAGCTTTGTTGAGTCGTTGTTTTGAGGCTTTTATTTGCTTTTTTGGCTCCCAAATTTTTTACTTTGAGTGGGGCTGGGTAGCTCTTCCCTTTGGATGTAAAGAAAGTGCATATTGGTGAAAATGGTGCCATGCAGCATGGAAGGGACCCAAAACCTTAGATTTTATGTTCTGTTGAGTCTTGTAATAGGATTATTGGAAACTAGGTAACTTTATTTACTATACATGCATTTTTACCATGAGTTCTGTTCTTTAACCCATCCTCTTATATTTACAATTGATTGAAATTTAGTTGCTTCATCTGATAATGTTCATTTGTAAATTTAAAACTTGCTTAAAACATAATGTGATTTTCAAATGTTAGGAATTGTATGAAATTTGTTTTATTGTTTTTTTTTGAAGTATATCAATAAATTAATGAATGTTGGATCAAACATTTGATTTCTTCTTTTTTCTTGAAAACAAAGAATTATAAAAGTTTTATAGAGAACTAATTGTGTATTATCACTTTAGTAAAAAGTAATCTAAACATATGAATCTCATCAGAAGACTGTTAAACTCTTTACACATCAAAATCAAACTAAACAAAATCTCAATACTCATAATTGTAACATAAAAAAGATCAATTGCAGCTTAAAAAAGCACAAGGCGAACATGTATGATTTATTTGTGGATTGGGCCATGGAAAATGGGCTGTTATAACATAGGCCCATTAGAATTCACAATTGTAATGGTCCTCCCTCGCTCGCTCCATTGACTGTGTGTGTGGGAGTCTCTCTGTCTTCGAAGAGAGAGAGAGAGAGAGAGCAATGGCTGCTGCAGAAGAAGAAAGCGCTGTGAAGGAGCCTTTGGATCTGATAAGGCTGAGCCTCGACGAGCGCATCTATGTCAAGCTCCGTTCCGACCGTGAACTTCGCGGCAAACTTCATGTATCTTCGTTTTCTATTCCATTACTCTCCGCACCTCTTTTCTTAGCTTCTTCTTCGCGTGCCCTACTTCACTTCAAATTTGCCTTCTTTACGATTTTAAGCTCGTAGCTTTCTGTTTGCTTTCACTGCGTTCATTCTTTTACTTGAGTAATAGCTTCACAATGATAGTCGCAACAAAAAGGGGGAACTTTTTAGGGCTTTTAAATTAGTGATTTAAAATTTCAAATATCTCGTTTTGGATATTGTTCACGTTCTCTAACTAGTCCATTTTGGGGTTGCAAACATGAATTTTCAGGCTTACGATCAGCATCTAAATATGATCCTTGGTGATGTTGAAGAAATTGTTACTACTGTTGAAATTGATGATGAAACATACGAAGAAATTGTGAGGGTAAGTAAGAAGTTGTAATCAGCAAGGTTATCGTCTGTATCAGCTCAAAACAAAACATAGAACTGTGCGTCATTACTGGAAAATTTGATTGATTACATACTACTGCTTAGTAAGAAAACATTATACTATATATTATACAAATTTAAGATATCATCAGAAACTTCGTTGAATGAAGTTTAGCTTTGGGACCATTATTGGAATGTAGAAATGTCATCAATTTGTCTAAAGCCAATTTGTTTTGCTATTATGGATTTTGTTCATATATATAGGGAATGCACAATTTCATTTCACATAAGCAAACTAATGCATGTTTTATTTATTTATTTATTTATTTATTAAGAGGTAGATGCTTTCCTCTGAATGAGTTGTTTTTGCTTGTGATTTCAGACGACAAGGCGTACTGTTCCTTTCTTGTTTGTTAGGGGAGATGGAGTAATACTGGTTTCCCCGCCGCTGAGGACTGCATGACAATTGACATGGAGAGAATCTTTGTATTCATTTTAATGAAGATTATCAATCTTGCTGAAAATGTATTAACTTGTTAAGATAGTGGTTATGATTAGATTAGCCCTTAATTGCCGTGTTTGCTAGTGGTTCATTTCTGTTTGAGACACACAGATTTTAGTTTTATTGAGCATGAGAATCACAGCATGTACATGACTAGACTCTTGGTGGCAGTCAGTGTTGTCTTTACTTCTAAGTTGCTCCATAGATATGATTCTTGATAAGTCTCATTTCTTGAAAGAGTTGATACCATTATGAGAGAAACTAGTATGCCTTAATGCTATAAGATTGAAACTATGACAGCCAGTTGAAAGAAAAGGATGCAGTTATCCTTCTTTCATTAATATCCATGTTATCTCAATCAATTTATTCTTTATTCACAATTTGTTCTAAGATGCATGGATTGAGTGCATGGCGAAAGGACACTCTTTAGGGTGATTCCTACTTGGCCTCAGCAGCATAAAGAGCTTTGATTTCCTCAACATCATCGTAGCTTCCAAGGAATATGGGAGATCTCTCATGCAACTTCTTAGGAATCAAATCAAGTGCCTGTTAACATACATAGCCAATATGTTACTTCTTTGCAAATTAACTCCTTCACAAAACCATGCAGCAAAAGTGGTGGGTGCGAGAAGAAAAAAAATATTTTTTAAAAAAGAAAAAGTTCTTAAAAACCAGTAAATTACCCGTTGTTTGCCAGTGAATGCTTGTCCCCCTGCCTGTTCCATCAAAAATGACATTGGAAATACCTCGTATAGTACACTACACACAAAACAAGCTAAATTAAGGTTCTTTCTTCATCTTGGTCTTCTTCTTCTTCGTTTGGCTCCATATATAGAACAAAAGTAAGAATATTAAATTATTAATAATGCAGGGCCAATAAAAAATTTAGTAATGCAGGGCTTGACATACCGTAGTTTTCCATTAGGACTCTTTTTATCAGCAGGGTACAAAAAGATACCTCCATATAGCAATGTTCGATGAACATCAGCTACCATACTGTTAATGTATATAAAACTATGTTGGAAGAGAAGATGAGTGGCAATGAATAATCACACATGTTGAGAAACCATGATACCTTCCAATATATCTTAGAGACTTTGGTGATGAACCATCTTTGGGGAACTTGCATCTCTCCACATAACTTAAGGAAAAACATGATTTGCAATATTGTCAAAAGTTGCAGCATAGTTTCCGAAAGGGGAAAACATTTTTACTATAAACATTACAGAATTCAAACGTACAAGGCAGTAGGACCATCCCAGTTCTTAGCATTTCCTTCATTCACTGAATAAATCTTGCCTTTCTTTGGGATCTGCAGAGTAATAGTAGTAGCTTAGCTTGCATTGCATAACGTGTTTGAAGTTTGAACAGATTGAAATTTGTATCCAAATACATTGACTAACGAATTTATAAAAAAGTAACCAACAGAAAAAAGTTAACATATTTGTCATCGATGAATGAGCAGAAATAGTAGTACTACCTTGATGTCAGGGTGAGTTAGTATGAACTCACCAAGTGATGGGTCAAGCGTGAAACCATTAACACCACTACCAGTGGTTAACACAAACTGCAAAAGTCAAAATCATCATCATATCTCAAATTTTAGAATAATCAAAGAGTTGTTTAATTAGTGATGAATTAAGTGTATGATGATCATACCGTGCAAGAGCTTCCATACATACAATAACCAGCAGCCAACATGTTCTTGCCAGGTTGCAAAACATCTTCTAGTGTTGGTTCATTCACATCGTTCACCATATAAATCCCAAATATCTACATCAAGAAAATACAAAGTTGACCACCACCTTATAAGTAACATAAAATATGTATTCTTTATTGGAATAATCATCCAACTTATCTGGTTTATTTGAGACGTTGACTTTAGAAATGAAGATATATTTGTTTCCTATCTATAAGATAAGAATATAATTATATAAGATCTGAATTATTTGACACCTTATTAAATGGTAACAAGCCTAAACCATTCAGACAATAAAAAATATAATAATTCATGTGTGCATATCCTCTGTCAATTAGCATACACATTCCGTGTGGATGCAAAGTATACTAAATTCATACGTATAAAATTGATAAAATATAGAAAAATCTAGTATATTAACCAATATTAACCAATTATAACTTTAATTTTTATGTCGAAGACAACCAATTATGTATTACCATATTAATAAAAATAATTAATATAAAAATATATTACTTAAAAAAAATTTAAATACATGAATCTACGTGTAAATGCATCAAAAATCAAACTCATCAATTATTAGCCAAATGTTATTAACACTATCTATATATGTGGAATTGCAGGTAAGAAAGGAAGATGATAGGTACGGTGCCAATTGAAACGCCACAATCAATGTTAGAGGAACCATCCAAAGGATCAAAAACGACGCAGTACTTTCCACGCAAAGAAGGCTCCACGAAGGTTGCTTCCTCGTCTTCTTCCGAAACCAATATGCTCTGTTAACGAAGAAAAAAGAACAATCGATGATGAACAGAGAGGCAAATAAATCAAATCAAATCACATGAATGAACGAACGAACGGATCTTACAGTTCGGCCACTGCTAATCAAGGCCTTGATGAAGACTTCATTGGAAAGCACATCCAGTTTCTTCTGCTCTTCACCCTTTCATGTTCAATTCAAAGCACCAAAAGAACATAAATGAAATGAAATGAAATTCAAATCGAAATGAAAACGAAATGCAAATCCAGCCAAATTTATATATATTGCCTGAACGTTAGTCTCTCCAGCAAGTCCAATGAGTTTGGCGAGACCAGCCTGCGATGAATGAAATGAAGTGAAATTACATGAAATGAAATGAAAGTGAATTAGGAAATGAATTGAATTAAGGTACCTTGTTAACAGAAGAGCAGACGAACTTGCAAGCAAGAACAATGTGACTGAGTAAGATGGTGAAATCACCGCGCGATTCAGGGTGCTTTGACTGTTCGTTAAGCACGAATCGTGTTATGGTCATCAGGTCCGTACGGTGTGCATCTGCGCTGTGGTCCATTCTCTTCAAGCTTAGTGACTCAGATTTTGATGCTGCGGTTGGGTTTTTTTGAGTTTTCAGTAATTCAAGTGACGGAAATTCAACGAAGAAGAAAAGGAGGGGTTTATCTATCTGATCCCACTTTTGACACGTGGCAACACGCGCTAACTTCCATTATACTCTTTTCGATGTGCGTGCCACTGTCAGCACTCTCTCATCCTTGCATTCCTTCGTTATCATCATATCCCTTCCTTCCTACTCAGATTTTTGGGGAAAAAAAAAATTAAATAAGAGGAATTAATTAAGTGAAGTACGTATACGATGTCACGTTTTCTAAAATTAACGAATAAGGGAAGAGAAGTTAGAGAATAGTGTTAGAAAGCTAACAAGTTTTGTGATTTGTAACCATTAGTTAGCTATTATTAATATTTTTAATAGTATAAATTTTATCTAATATTATAAAATTATTCACTTTTTTTTTAATGATTAAATACTAACTAAATTTTAATAAAAATATTGACCTCTTAA
>NC_029789.2:148435113-148440294 GCF_000816755.2 Arachis ipaensis | reverse complement strand
ATATTAAAAAATGTAACTAAATATCATTTAATTTAGGAAAACTGAGTAATATTTTAAAGCTAGTTTGTTTTATTTATGTCATTTGTCTTTATAAATTTAAATTTAAAATTCGAAACATTAAAATATTTTTATCTTATTCTTATAAGATTATATAAGACTAAATCTCTATAATGGTCCTCCGGATTCAGCTCGTGTACTAATTTAGTCCTTAAGATTCTAATTGCACTGTTTATATCCTCCAGGTTGCATTCTAAACTATATAACGGTCTTTTACTAGAATTTTGGTGTGACTCAGTGACAGCTTTACTTATGTGGCACAGTCACTGCCACGTAGGACCTCATTGTGGACGGATGACGTGGATAGTTCTTTGAAATTTCCTAATTTAGTTCATGTCCTCTTTTTAAACCCTAAAACTTCGTCTGCCTCCCCTCAATATGATTCTCTCAATCAACATCTCCTTCTTCATCTCTTGTCTACACTAATAGCCGTCCCAATCAGAGAAATTGGGAGTCACGTTGCAGAAAGTTCGAACCGGTCATTGTTGACGGAGAACTGAACAAGAAGCACAACGCAAAGCAGGCATGGGCAGATTTCGGATTGGTGCGGTTGTGGTTGTCGCCTGGTGCTTAGGTGGTCAGCGACGGAGACACACTCTAACAAGTCCTTTTTTGGTTGTCCCAACTATAATGTGAGTGAAGGTAACTAATTTGTAATCCAATGCCTTGATTTTTTGCTGTGACATTAATTTATGGAGGGATGTTTGCATACAAGTGGAAAAAAATTGTATGATTTATTCGTCTGGACAGATTATGTGCAATAGGAGCTGCCTGAAAAAGTTGTTCCAGAAAATGATGTTGGTGAAAAAACAATGAACTTTGCATGGCGGGTGGACAAGATGGAAGCAGACATTAGAAATCTGAAATTCATTACTCAAGTTCTTGGGTTTGGGTTGTTGGTAGTTGTCGTTTTTATAGCAATGGTGCTATTAAAGGGCTGAGAACATGGCAATGTCTTGGTGTTAAGTTTTATTTCTTCCGTGGGTGCTTAAATTCAGGAATCGGTACAAACTTCAGAAAATTTGTAGAAGGGGTTGGCGGTGGTGATCTTTTTCTAGTAGGTAATTTTGCAGGTCTTGTGGCTGGTTCAACATTTAGTTCAGTGAACTACACAAAACACAAACAACAAATGAAAATCCAAACTCATCATCCACTAAACCTTTTTTAGAGTTATTAGTGAAGAATTAATAAAAAAGTATATTAAAGAATTAATGTTAAACTTTTTGAGAATCGTCTAGTTCAAAACAACTTGGTTGTGACAGTTCAATCTCTGAAGCTTGACCAATAGGAGCAAAATTGGTTGCAGTCAGAATATTGTTTGTAACAGTAGCAGTAGCTGTACCAGTAGCAGTTGCAGTGACCTGGGTAGTAGCTTTCTTAGGGTCTTTAGCAGCCTTTGCAGCTGCAGCAGCGTAGCTGTTGGAACATATCAACAAGTAAAACCCTAACAACATATGGATTTCAACAAATTCTGAATGCATCGTGTAAGAGTAACTTAAACAATTGCCTGTCCGAAGAATGAAAAATGATCCAAAAAATTGAAAAAATAAATGACCTTCAAGCTAGATTAAAAGGTTTCTCAATCTTTGCTTCATTGGCTTCCCACAGACCTTCCACCAAATTCAGTGCAACAATGGAAATTTAGTCGATTATATAATATTAAAGTTAGAAATTTGAATTTAATTTAAAAAGAAAAAACGGTTTTAACGGCATTTCAAATTTAAATTTAAATCCCTGCGCGCGATCCCGTTATTTTTTATATAAAGGAGAGTAACACACTCATTTAACCCTACTAAAAACTCTGGAGACCAGAGCATTCTGAATTTAGCATTGCGAGATATGGCTGGAGTTGATCAATGGGCAAGCATACATCAAGATTTGTTGAACCAAATTACAAAGCGGTTCTATTCATACGAAGAATACCTTCAATTTCGATTCGTTTGCAAGCAATGGAACTTCAATCTTCCACAGAACCCCAGTGGCAACAAAGTTCCGTGGCTGCTATTGCCTATTGATACTGCTGCTGCTAAAAGATCTTCCAAAAAACCTAAGATACACGAAGGTACCATTTCAAAATTAACTGAGAGACGAACCCGTATCCTTGAAGAGGAGGAGATTTACTATCTTACAATGCCAGAGCTGCAAAACAACAAAATTTGTGGATCTTGTCATGGATGGTTAATAATCGTATTAATATACGAAGGCACCATACAAATGTTAAATCCATTTACAAAGGTTTGCGTCGATCTTCCTCCAATTTCAACTCTTCCCAATGTAATTGATATTCATGGTGACAAATGCACTCTTAATTTTGAGGATAGGGTTGACACTCTAGATACGATTTCAATGCATAAAATGAATGTTGTTTGGAAGGTTATTACGAATTCAGCACCTAACAATGATCGTTACAATGATTTTATGGCCGTGATCATATATGGACGTGGTATAAAATTGGCCTTTTACAAGCCCAATAACCCGAGATGGATCAAGTTTCCAACAAATCATAGGTCTATTGTAGATGTCATATTTTTTCAAGAGAAGATATATGCAGTGGGCTATGACTTCCAGATATATGAATTTGATACAAAGGAAAAATTAGAGCCAGTGAGAAGAATTTATGAAGGGACACCTCGTCATGGCTATGAGCCCTTAATTTTCCATTATAAATATTTGATTGGTTGTGATGATGGAAGATTATGAGAAAGTATAGGGAGCCAATGAGCTAAGCGTACAATGTGTACAATGAAGGTTTAGAAAGTATTAGAGATATGATTATTAGTGTTACATTGTACTGTCAGGTTACGCTTTTGGGATGAGTGGTTTCAGGATATGGTATTAGAGTTCCAGATTTGGAAGGTCAAGAGTTCGAACCTTGGTGAATCCAAAATTAATTTTTTATAACATGAGATGTTTATTATCCCTGGTATCCGGATGGTTATTCTGCATAGTATAGGTGATGTTCATTTTATTCATTTCTTACTCAGATTTTCGGAAAAAGAAAAATAAATAAGATGATGGTTAAACAATATATTTTAGTTTTAGGAAATCATATACAAACATTATCTAAAAATATAAGATCAAGGTCATAGTTAAAAGCTATGAAGCACGGATACTTCGCTGAGTTGTTGTGTCCGCATGTCGGACACATTTCGGACACGACACTCACTGACACTCGTCCGACACGCATGTCTGCTGTGTCCAACCGTGTCTTAATAAAAAATAAAAAATTCTTTTCCAGACACACCTAAACACACTGTTACGGCCATGGGTTCTCGCGGGTCAACCCGACCCGAGCTCCACCGGCCCGACTACACGCCTCTCAACCGACCCGGACACGCGTCCCGTATGGCTCTCTCGCAGCTATGGGACAGCGTCCTTGGGAATATGGGTCTGCCCTTCAGAGGGGCCCAATACTGACATGTATATAAGGAGAAGACTGACTCTTCTCCCAAGGTACGTCACGTCCCTACACCACCTTCATTCTGCCTGCACGTATTCTGACAAGAGCGTCGGAGTGTCTTTGCAGGTGGCACCCCCCTCACACGAAGTGCTCGGGACCTCGCGCCCTCGGACTAGAAGACCGTGACCAGACGAGCCCCTTCCTTCACCCCTGATCCTGACCTGAACCGTCTGGTAACCGATCCACCGAACATTAGCGCCGTCTGTGGGGACTCTCGTCCATGGACTATTAACGACTATTAGTCAAATCTATTAAATTATTTAACGACTTTCAACTATTAACTTTATATAAAATTAACTACATTTAAGTTTCTATCATAATAAGACGGTGTGCATTCTTTTATTCTGAGTATAATTCTCTGCTAATGCTAGGTTACTTCTTGAAAAATGGAGGAGTAACTAATGTCTTGGAGCCAATTCAGCCAAACATATTAAGAGGAAAAACAAAACTCACACTATTTGATGTAATAAAGATATTAAAGAAAGAATTGAAAGATATAGAGGTAAACGTGTCGGAATTTTCAATGGCTCTTTTTGTATACAAATCCAGACATGATCCCTTCAAATATTCTCCTCCTCTTACACACAAAATATATTATAGTACCTGAACAGAGATATTAAATCTAAAATAATTCAATCAAAATTGTTTCTCTATTCTACCTATCTTTCACATTATTAGCGACAAATTTTTTCGACGAAATAGGTTACTAATATGAAAAATACTACGTGTTTTTTAAAATTTAATTTTTGGTCTATTTTTTAAAGATTTATTATTATTTAATTAATTCAAATATTTACTTTTATATTTTAATTGTTCAAAACATTAAAAAAGTTATTTTTTTTCTTCTAAAAATTTAATAAAAAATAATATTTAAAATTGCACTGAACTAATATATACTATTGTTAGCGACGAATAATATCCGACAATAGAAGTGGTATTCCTAAGTGTCACGAATATATCTAAAATTCGTTGCTAATTAATTATAGGTGGAATGCAACATTTTGTTTCAGCCAATTAGCAACTTCTATAAAATCCCCCATTAAATTTTCGATCACTAGAATTTGAAAAAAGAAAGTCGCACACTAATTTTTCCATGCTAATTAGGTTAAATCCTTGCAAAAGTTCATTACTAATGTGAAAGATTTCAATAGCAACAACAAGTATTTAGGATGAATTAAATTTAAATCGAATTCTACATATACTTTTCTAACTTTATTTAGTCTCATCCGATTCAATTCAAATCAAAACATATTTTATAAATATCATTAATTTATTCAACTTATTAATTATGCTTTTTAGAAAGTAAATAACACGCTTACTAGATAAAGTAAAAAAAAAAATACGAAAATGTTTGGGAGACACGAATTTTTAGCCTAAAACTTCATTTATATCACTTGCATACATTATTATACATAATATATATACATATAACATATACCTTACACGCATATACAACCTTAATTTTCATTAATTGGATGAATATATATCAATATGATAATTGCCTTGAAGACTACTGGATCAATATCATTTAATTAGTATTAATAATATTTTATTTTTCTTTAAAAACTATCATACATTTATTTCTATATTGGGTATATAATTTACATTAACAGTAATAAAATCATATCCATATTTATTGTATATGTTGATTTTATTTTATAGTA
>NC_029789.2:148430794-148435051 GCF_000816755.2 Arachis ipaensis | reverse complement strand
AGTGAAATTTGTAAAAATATCTTTAACTTAATATTTAATTCTACACACATAAACATTTATAATTTTATACTCATAACATTCATAATTTCATATATATAATTTTCATAGTTAATGTGTTTTTACAATTAATATTACCCAATTCAAAATGATGTATTTTTTAAATTATCTCACATATATATGTGCTAATGAGTCATGATTTCAAATTATTTTATATTTTTATTTAAATATTTATATTATACTTATTTATTGATTTTTAATAATTCAAACATATAATATCCATTAAACCTATCAATGGATACTCGCCATTATAATCATCTTAAAATGAGTTCTAAACTTCTAATACTATGAAGTGCTAATGTGATGGTTGCTACAAATTTAAAATACTAATTTTGTAGCTTTCATTATTCATGAGTGGTGCAAGCAAGATAGGTATCTATCAACTCATTGCCCTTCTATGTTCCCAAAACCAGCTATATATAGATGGGGTTTGCTACGTGTCTATATACAGTTGCCTGACTTACCAAAGAAAAAAAAAATAATTTAAAAAATATAAAAAATAATAATTTTTAAATATTTAAAATTTACCATAAAAAATAAGTTCCACAAATTTAACACCAAACTCATAAGTATAGTTATAAAAATCAAATTAAATTAACCGGTTCGACTGAAAAATGGATAAATCAAATCTTAAGTTAGTTTGATTTATTTTTTGAACCGTATAAAAAAAATCAACATAAACCGATAAAAATTAGAATAAACTAGTCAAAATTAACAAAAACCGGTATAAATCGATCTAACCGAAATAGTCTATTTGAAAAATTTTTTAAAATGTCTCCACTAGTTTCCACCCGTTTCCAGTTTTCACTTGCCACTCAACCATTATGGTTCTTAACATTATATGTAACAAATATTAATTATATAGTATACATTTAATTACATAATTTTATATGAATATATATATTTTAAATTTTAATTTTAAATTTTTAATTATTTTATATTTTTTATTTATATGAGATCGATTTTACTGATTCAATTAGTAATTTATCGATTAAATTAATAAATCAGTAAGTCACCAAAAAAGAAAAAAAAATTAATAAATCAGTAAATTAATAATTTGATCGGTTCGATCACCGATTTGATTATGACAACTATGTTCATAGGCCAAAAAAAAAATTTGCCTACATATATATATGCATGGGAATGAATCTTTTCGATTGTTAAAAAATTTGAGAATAAATATGATTTTTAACTCTTTATTGTTCTCTTTTTATATTTATTTT
This sequence comes from Arachis ipaensis, assembly GCF_000816755.2. Taxonomy (NCBI): domain Eukaryota; kingdom Viridiplantae; phylum Streptophyta; class Magnoliopsida; order Fabales; family Fabaceae; genus Arachis; species Arachis ipaensis. The sequence continues at coordinate 148,433,771 of NC_029789.2, read as the reverse complement.
TAGTCTTATTTATAAAATTAATAATAAAAAATTATATTCATAATTTAACTCTATTAATTGTTAAAAAAAATTGAGAGGATACATTTTATATATGCATGCATTATCATGATCTGCTGTCGTGTAAGATGGATCAAGAAACCTACGACATTGCTTGCCCAATTTGACAAGTGCCCCCAAACGCAACTACCTCCATTTATCACTATTAGAAGTTATATAGTTGGAATGAAAATTTTATATAAAATTAGAGTAGTAATTAAAAACGTTAAATATAAAATCATAAGATAATTAGTGAAATCGTATGATTTTATAAAATAATCAACTAGTTGATTTAATTAAAATTATAATATTTACAATTGTATGAGTTAAATTAAAACCCTAATTTTTTAGATATATTCATAATTAAGCACGTGTAATGTTGTGTATTATTTGTCTTCCCTATCTTTTTTCTTTTACTTTATTCATGTAAAAAATATAATAAAAAAGTGATATTATTAATTGAAATTTGAAAATGGTTAAATCTATTATATTCATTTTTTATTTACAGATAATATTTATTTTGGTCAACAAAAATTAAATGAATGAATTTATATGTTCTTTAACTTTTAAATATACTTTACCCTAAAAATTTAATTAAAAACAAAAAAAATAATTTATCCAATAAAAAATTTATTAAAAGGCTAAAATGTTGGATTTAAAATCTTTTGAAAATTAATTTAAATGTCTGTGATACATTTAATTACGGTCAATATGATCCACGTATTTCAAAGTTGATTCATGTAATTAATTGATATCTATCGAGTTTGATTTAATTAAATTCTATCAAACAATATCAGACACAATATTAAATATGTCAATTAAGTAGCCATTACAAACCAAGATAATATTTAAACAAAATGATCGAGTACTTCTAAGGTGGAAAAATTAGATAAATAAAAAAATAAAAATTAATTATTTTTAAATTAAGATAATTTAATTCACAATAAATTATTTTAAAAATTATCTATAAATTTAATTAGATTAATGTGCAAAATTTGTTTCCTATAAACGGAGGACGGAAGCATGAAACGCTTCTCTCTGCATTAATGGGAAGAATCCATATCCCGTCCTGGTGAAGCACTCAACATACAAAATCTGCAAAAATCAAAACCAGCCACAGCGAATTCTCCAAAATACCCTCACATTCTTCCTTAATTCACCTACTTCACAGCCGCTGCACTATGCCCTTTAGCTCAGGGTTACATAGTCAATTCACATCCAAGTTCCTCTACAAAAAACCAACACTGCAGATTATTCTCCACAACGACATCGTTTCAACCAGCATTAGCTCCTCGCCACCGGCCAACGGCGCCGCCGAGAACCGTCTCACCATTCGATTTCCATAATTGCCCTTTCCCGGGGCTTTCAAATTCGATTCCACAAACCCTGAAAAAGCGAAAAACCTTCGATTTCGATCGTTAGGGTTTTTCGTTCGATTTGGGAATTCTTTTGAGGATTTAATGGCGGATCGCGAGGAAGAGGATTTGCAAATGGCGATTCGGATGAGCATGCAGCAGCACTCGCCGCCAGAGCCGAAGCGGAGCAAGCCGAGGGACGCCGTCGCAGGGGCCGTATCGGGTTTGCCGGAGGAGTCGCCGGAGGCAAAGAGCCGACGGATGCAACGAGAGCTCATGGCCGCGGCCGCTGAGAAGCGGATGATGGCGATGGCTGCGACGTCGACGGCGACGGTGAATAAGAGCGATTTGCCGACTGCAACGGCAGCGGGTAAAGGCGGGAAGGGCGGTGGTGATGTGGTGATGACAGAGGAAAAGGGGAAAGCCGTGCGTTCGGAAGGTGGGAGTGAGAGGTTGATGAGTAAGGAGCTGTCTGCAGAAGAAGCGAATGAGTTGTTTGCCCTTGTGTTTGGGAGTGAGGTCTCAAAGGGGATTCTAGCGCAATGGTGCAATCAGGGAATAAGGTATTCTCATGGCTAAATTCTGTGGTGAATTCTTTATTTTAAAGTTTTGTTGATAATATTTATTTATATTTTCCTCCAATATGGAAATTTTGTAGTTAATTTGCATTGTGGTTACTGAAAATGTGAATTGATTTAAATTCCAATCTTATATCACGAATTAAGTTCTTAATTATTGTCCAATGGTGAGGTTGAATAATTGAAGGACTCATTCTTATGCTTAATTTGAATTTTGTTCTATGTTGAACAATGTGTATATCTAAAGTTCAAAATATGACTTTAATCCAAAATTGTGCGAGGAAAGTTATTTTGAGATGGTTATTTGGTTTATGAAAGCTTGATGTTTGGATGTTTCGATGTATCAAATCATCTGTTGCATGTGCTTTTACTGAATTCAACAAAATGGAAAGGATAATGTTGTGCCCTTTGTTTGTGAATTTTCATGGAAGAAAGGTAAGGGAACTGGTCTGTTCTTTAAGCTGTCAATGAAGAAAATTGAAGGGGAATTCATTTATACGGCTTGTTATTTACACCCTTTTTGTGTTTCCCATGTGAGACAAAATACAAATGCAGCATACTGGGAAAAAAAAGAAAAAACAAAAAGGAGAAGCTTCATTACTATAAATTTAAAATAGCCTCATCATGATTTTCCAACTAAATTCACTGAAGCACAACATGAACTAATGACTGCAATAGGATCTTTGCATAGATGCCACCAATGTGCAGATAGAGAAACGCCACATGAATGCAAGTAATTTCACCGTGGTGTATAATTCATTAATAGATTACTTTTTTAATTGTCTAAAAAAATTATACCATGCATGTCATTCTTTTCTAGAAGGGTTTTGAATTCTTTCTTTCATGTACTTTTAAATTATAATACGTTTATCTGCCTACTTCTTGATGCTATTACCATGTAAACTTTCCTATAGGTTTAGCTCTGATCCAGAAACATCAATGGGACTAGTGCAGCATGAAGGTGGGCCATGTGGCGTTTTGGCAGCTATACAAGTAATGGTCCCCGTT
>NC_029789.2:148421123-148430718 GCF_000816755.2 Arachis ipaensis | reverse complement strand
TTTGGAAGCTGTAGAATTCTGTTTGTAACTGTTCAATATCGTTTTGACATCCGGTCTTCCATCTATTGAAAGCCGAGTCCTATTAATATCCAGTGCTACAAACATCATTTGTGTGTGTGTGTGTGTCGTCATTCTGAAATTGTAATATGTAATACCCCAAATATCACAATGTTCAACATTCTCAGATAATAAGTTTGAAGTTTGGTAACTTGAATATGATGGGTACTACTGTTATTGTTTTAATTTTGTTGTACACCACTAGAAGGGGATCCTTGGAGTAACGGTTGAGTTATCTCCATGTGACCTCAAGGTTAGGCTGCATACATTACACCTTTTGGGTGCGACCCTCCCCTTTACTCTGCATTAATGCGAGATGCTTGTGCACTGGGCTGCCCTTTTTTCATGAATTCTTTGTGTTCCCTGTGTATATATTTTAGGTTTAAATAAATGGATTTTAATTATGCCCTGCTTTGCTTATTCTCGGTTTCTTGAGCTTTGACCCAAATCATCCAACCAATAAATTAATATCAGTTTTATTTTGCTTGGCTCTGTGTGAGCATGTATTGAGATGTGCTAATGTGCATTATTTTTTTTCTCTTTCCTCTTCATTTGTTTCTTCTACTGATACTCATATAATTTCTAGAAGCATTTTCTTTTGTGCTGAAGTAACATGTTTTTCCTTTTAACTTTGCAGGCATTTGCGCTCAAATACATTCTTTTCTTCCGTAATGAGTTGAAAGATGCATTATTCATGCCACAGAACCGGGTCTTGAGGGGATCGTCTTCTAAAAGTCAATCTGTTCCATCAAATGTTTTTTCTTCACTTACTGAAGATCTAAAAGTAAGGTGATTAACTTATTCCTGATCAGTCATTTTTGTTAACTAGGTAAATGCATTAATTTTAGAGATCTAGTTCTTGTCCTTTGTACTAAATTATGTCAATATCTATTATATGTAATGGTTTTAATGGGGATATGAGGGGGGTTTGGTATTTCCTAAAATACCTTCCATTATATATAATTCATAAAAAAAATATTTATTTGTTGACCTTTATGCATTGGCATATTAAATAAGCATCAAACAAAGATTACCATAAGGTGTCCTCAAATAAGTTTTGTTTTTCCTTCCATTTCGTTTCATCTATTAATCTCAATTAGCATTGGTTATGAAAATCAAATGTCTTTCTACATGCTTCATTGCTTTTTAGTTTTTGATGTTGACAGGTATACCCTTTAATGGTAACATGCGCTTTCTTCATTAATTGTTTTATTAATTATTTAATATTTTTTTTAACAGTGCCCTTGTAAGAAGCATGAGTGAAATATTGTTCATGTGTGGAAATAATGAAAGGGCTGTGGTTGCAACTCTGAGCATTCTAGGGAGTGACATTCAACATTCTGAAAATCTTTCTAGGGATGAGGTAGCTTGAATTTTCTGTTGATATTGGTAGTGCAACAGCATGTTGCAATATTCTTTTGCAGTTCTATACTCCTGCTACGATGTTCTTATTGCTAAGTCAGGTCTTGTTTGATGAATAGGTAATTGCAAAAGCACTCGAAGGTCTTTCCATAGAATCCGGCTTGGATCTGCAAAAAGTTCTTAGAATTGAAACATACACGTCGCAAGCAACTGCATTGAAGAGACTTGAAGCAATGATTCCATCATTCCAAAGCCGTATGGGGGCACTGCTTTTCCTGATATCTGCTTTACTTTCCCGGGGACTGGTATGTTCTTTTAGTTGCAATTGCATCTTAAGAATTCCATGACTTGGCTAATTGTAATGTTGAATGGGATTGTAATTAAAAGCTTTGAATATTCAAAGCTATGCATAGGAAATCTTCATGCTTAAATAATTTTTAATTCTTATTTTTTAGAGTTTCAGAAAAAAGAAAAAAAGGATGAGCTTACACTTCTTACAGATTTGGGAAATATGGTAGCCAATTAAGTGATTAAATGCCATTGAATAATAACTGTGAATTTGCTTTTGTTGTTATTTTTAAAATGTGTACCGGTTAACGCTTGCAATATTTTCCTTTCTTGTAGGACTTGGTTCAAGCTGACAGGGATGATCCTAGCCTACCTCTAGTTACTGCTCCTTTTGGGCATGCGTCACAGGTATTTGCAGACAGGCAATTGAAAAATGCTGCTATCCTTTTTACTACTGTGTATTTGAAATTCTCTGATATAGCATATTTTAAGGTTGTTCTTTTTGGTCGAATTTTTTGTTGTAGGAAATTGTGAATTTACTGCTGTGTGGACAGGCTGTCCCTAATGTCTTTGATGGCAGGATGGATTTAGGTGGAGGAATGTTTCTTAAAGGTATATCCCAGTGTGTAGAAGTTGGATTTCTCACACTGCTAGAATCCCTTAATTTCTGCAAGGTGGGTCAGTATTTGAAATGCCCAAAGTGGCCTATATGGGTTGTTGGGAGTGAATCCCACTACACAGTACTGTTTGCCCTTGACACAAGTGTTCAAAACGAGAATGAACTAGAAGAGAGGGAATCGCAGATACGCAAAGCATTTGATGCCCAAGATCAGAGTGGAGGTGGTGGTTTCATTAGTGTGGAGGGTTTCCATCAAGTTCTTAGAGAAACAAATATCAAACTCCCACAAGAGAAGCTTGAGCACCTTTGTGGTACAGGCTTCATTGTATGGAGTGAGTTTTGGCAAGTAATTTTGGATCTTGACAAGAGTTTGGGAGGTTTGAAGGATTCATCGGGACTGATGGGTAAGAAGGTTTTTTATCTCTACCATTTTAATGGGATTGCTAAGTCAGATCTAAATGGCGGTCAATTAAACTTTAGGGGTGAAACTCCATTACAAAGACCCAGACTCACGAAATTGAGAGTTTCGGTTCCTCCAAGATGGACGCCTGAGGAATACATGGCAGATGTGCCAGTTTCATCTTCTTCCGCAGCAACTGAATCTTCTGGGAAAGACACTGAAGTATCAAAACCCGAGCCTTCTCAGCATGCACCTTTGGTAGATTGCATAAGGACTCGCTGGCCGCGTGCCGTATGCAGTTGGTCAGGGGATCCTCCTAGTATAGTCTGAGGGGTTTATATGGGGCCGTTTTCCTGTGGTTTTGTAGAAGCAGAAGAGGGTAAGAAAAACATGGTTCAACACCTGCTATGCCGCAAGATTGAAAAGAAAGAGTTGAAGTTTTCATCATTTACTTTGGTGTCGCACTTGAAGGCACCTAATTTGGTTCGGGTATCTTAAATTTTCTCCAATATGTGCAAGGCCCTTGTCCAATGTGGAGCAGTGTATCCGACAAGAACCTTAGATTTTGTCATGTCATTCAAAAGTTTAGAAGGAAGAGTGGTGTTATATTTGTTGTTTAAGCCAAGTTGTAAAGTCCCTTTTAATGCACACTTGGCCGTCTCAGTTAGAAAGAATTTAGTTCTTGGGGGGTTATTGAATAAACTTGAGTATCTCTTTGTTACCGTTGAAGTTGTTGTAATATTAATTTTTTTCTTTATAAATTTTTATCGTTATTGGCTTATGAATAGGGGAATATTAATATTCATATTTGTATTATACTAAAAATGCTTGCATATATGATATATATATCAAGCAATGCTCGTTTTGTCAGGGTCTCGTTGCTCTGGTGATAATTGAACTCTCAAGGCCTCTAGATGATGGTAAAAAGTGGGTGGAAATTTCATTGAAAACGATGAAATTTTATTTCCAATTCATTCCAAAAATCAAATACCCCTTATTGGCTTGCTGTACAAACTTCAGAATTCGAAACAAATAAAAATAGAATGGCTTATTATGTAGTTAGTGAACCTCTATGCAGTAATGGATTGTGAATGTTTTCATCTCTCCTCTCATCTTCGTACAATATAATCAATACTCTTATTTGGATAGTGGCCTTTTAATACTGTTGAGACAGTTTAGGGGATGAAGCACAAATAATTGCAACTTTGAAAGGGAAATCGTGTTTAGTGAGAGATTTAATATATCTTATTTGCAAATCTAGTAAGATGATATTGCATCCAAGATTTAACTTCTTTATCATAAGTTTCAATTATTTATATATCGATACAAGAATATGGCGTCTACATCATGGGTTTGAAAAAAATTCCTCTTATATTGTCCAATGACATAAGAAGATTATTGTCAAAACCTTAACAACTAAAGTTACATCCCTTGTCCTTCTATATTTCAAGCTAAATATATATATATCTTGAACCAAAATTGGAGAAAAAAGTTGACTCAACACCTATCCTGTCCGAATCCACATGTTCGGTATTCTAAACATAATAAGAAAGAAAAATATTATTTGTATTATGTTTGTATATATTTCTCTTTTATATTTTTTAATTGTGATATTAAAAGTGATTGATAAGAAGCGAGAGAAAATATAAACTTTGTTCCGTATACAATGAAAAGAAAATGTACAGAAAAGATATAAATATAAAAAAGTGTGCAAACATAATTTCTCAAGAAAATAGCATATGCCAAAAAAGGTTGTATCATTATCAACATGCAAAGCAATTCAACATGGCCAGTGACCATAGCATATATTGGCATGTTCTTCCTATTGGAACTTTCTCCCTTTTGTGATGTTGCTTTAATTTATTAGTGTATGGAAACAACTCACATAAAAGTCTTTACGTGAATATGATCATTAAAAATATTTAGATAATTTAGTATTTTTATTAAATTATTATATAATAATTTTTAATTATTAATTTTATGTAGTAAATTTTTAATTAGGTCCCTATACTTTTTTCTTTTAATTGAGTTCTTGCACCAATTTTTTTTTTAATTGGGTCCTTACATTTTTTTTTCCTTTTATTTAAGTTTCTATACCAATTCTTTTTTTTTTAGTTGGGTCCCTATAACATTAAGTCAATTACTACTAAGAGGGACTTAATTGAAAAAAAAAATTTAGTACAAGACCCAATTAGAAAGAAAAAAAATATAGAGATCTAATTAAAAATTTCACGAAACTATAGGAACAACAAAGTAATTAAACTTAATAATAATAATAATAAGCTTTAGTTCATTACCAATATAATTATCATACATGAAAAGAAGCACTTCTTGTATACAAATTACAAAAGGCTTTGAAACACTACAAAGCCTTACCCTCATTTTATGCTAAGTAACAACACAACTTTAATTTTCTTCAACTTATATGCTCTCATCTCATCATTTCTAGTAAAAATTAAAGACAAGGAAATGAGTGCCTTCCTTTAATACATTGTTGATTTAAGAATATCTTAAAATTTCAAAATAACATATATATCAAATAGGTAGTAAATAACAAAGGGTGTTTATAGAATAATTAACATAATATGACAAAGATTAAGTCCTTAAGTAAGTAATAATTAAAGAACGGTGAAAACTCAAGTGAAGTCGACTTCACGTGAAGTTGATATCTGAGAGTACTTAGATGAAAATTTAGTCAAATCAGTCAAATTATCTAACGGCTTTCGGATATCAACTTCAGGTGAAGTCGACTGAACCTGAATTTCCGCCTTAAAGAGCACTTGATCCTATCAACTTGGTAAGAGCAAAAGTAATAGTCATGGCCATCCAACCACCAAGAAGAACCCTTAAAGAAGACCTAAAAACAGGAACCTTACCAAGAACAGCACCTAACCAACCAAACAGAACCAAAGCAAAGGTTACAGCAGCCACAACCACACCAAGCCTCACCTTATATTCTCTTATGAAAGAAGCAGAAAGCAATGGCACCATTGCACCAATAGAAAATGCCAAAGCTGATGCTGCTGCTGCTTGTAAAGGGTTTGGCAATCTTTCTTCTTCTTCTTCTTCTTCTTTATCAGAATTGTTGCTGTTGCTGTTGTTGTTGTTGTTTCCTCTTTCTTTGTCCCTCTTCATTTGAGCGAGTTCAACGTCGAGTTGCGAGTAGACAGACACAAACTCACCTATGGCCATGCTGCAAGCGCCGGCAACTAAGCCTGCAAAACCGGTGAGGATCATGGCTTTGATGTCTTGTTTCACTGCTCCAACACCCATCATTAGTGATGCTGTTGAGACCAACCCATCATTGGCTCCAAGAACAGCAGCACGTAGCCATTGAGATCTTCTTGAGTAGTCAAAGAAATCTTCTTCTTCTTCTTCCTCCTTCTTGGTTTCAATGATCTCAAGTGGTGTTGTTGTTGTTGCTTGTTGCTCAAGGTCATTGTTGTTGTTGCTATGAAAGACTTGTTTGTTGGTGTGATTGAGGGAAGCCTGATTTGATGCCATGAAAATGGAAAAGAGTAATAAGAAATTAAACTCTTGATGAATATAGAAAATAATGAATGAAGAAGAAGATGAAGAGTGTGTGTGTGGAGAGAGTAGTGTGGTTGACACACGCTATGAAGAAGGGTATTTATGGAAGAAAATTTTGTCTATGTTGCAGGCCAATGTGGGACAAACCCACTCATCAAAAGCCAAAAACATTTTCCATACCACCATTTCTTAATTGCTATTTAAATCATCAATAATAATAATAATAATAAAATCAGTTCAAATAGTAAAAAATTAGAGAAAAAGACAAATAGGTCTCTAACATTTTGTTCTATGGACATTTTTGTCTTTAACTATTGAAAAATACTTTTAAGTCTCTGACCTTCACAAAATTTGGACGGATCAGTCCCTCCGTCCAAATGCCTCTGTCAGGGACTGATCCGTCCAAATGCCTCCGTCAGAGAGGATTGATCCGTCTAAGTTTTGTGAATGTCAGGGACTTAAAAGTATTTTTTAATGGTTAGGGACGAAAATGTCTACGGGACAAAAAATTAGGGACTTATTTGTCATTTCCTCAAATTTTATTTTATTATTTATTAATTATTATTAGAATAATTATATAATGAAGTAATGTCTAAAATAATTCTTAAAATTTTTAACTCATTTTAGATTATAAAATATATATTAAAATATAAAATATAGAATAAAGTAGATTTTTTGTTCTTAATATTTGTGATTTTTTTAAAAACATTATTCCTAAGGTTTAGTACAAATTAAAGTTTATACTTTTTCTTCTAAAATAATATACATTTATTATCAAAAGAACACATCTTGTTAAAAAAACCAAATATAATAAAAATGCATTATTTTTTTAAAAAAAGGTACACTTTAAAATATATCAAAAAGCAATACAAACTAATTAAATATATTTTTCAAACACAACTAACCCAACTATAATTCTAAAATTGGTATATAATAATATAGTAAATGTTGCCTCACTTATTAAAGAATTGAAAAAGCTAGACTGAAGATTATTTAAGGCAAAGTTTATTACTCATGTATTAACATAGTTATTATTAATGGATATGAATGTGATTAGGTAGTTTATTTACTGAAACTGCGTTTAGTTTACTGCAAATTAAACAATTGAATATTGAACCTTTTGCTTTACAGGGTTTTCTTGCTGTATAAACCCTAAAATAACTTTAGGCATTTAAATTTATATACATTCCAATTGGGAAGGAATAAATAAAAAGAGTATATAAAATAATAATAATTCAACTAGAGACAAATAATAGCCATAGAGAGAAGAGAATTAATAGAGATCAAAGTATATACGTCATGTAATTTATCTCCAAATAAAATTAATTAAGGTAAGTTTTACCAAACCCAAAGTTCATGAGATGAGTCACAAAGAAGGCATGAACCACACAAGGGACAAAGATATTGATGATATTGATACATATAATGTCATATGCAAATGCAACTTAACACAAGGGAATAAAAAAAAAGGTGCATTATCCTTGTTTCTTCAGTTACAATACAGCAAGAACAACAGGATTTCGTGTTGCATTTGTAAATAAAGCAAAAATCATGTGATTCCTATTTAGTTAAGGTGTAAAGTAATGCTTGTTTTTGTTCCTAATATATATATAATTTATGGGTCGGTTGAAAGCAACGAATCTTAAGCATATAAAAGGGTATGTATGTTATGTATGCATGTAACGTGTAATATGCTATTATAACGACTTATGTCACGATGAATAATGATTCACTCATAATAATATATTGCTGAAATATTGGAAATGATTCTTGGGCTTATATTATTGTTGGATTATATATATATATATGCATTTGTTGATGAGTTAGCATGTAATATTTTCATCATCATGATAACACATAGTGGAATATAGTACATACTTTAATTTGCCATTATCAAATCTTTTTGGGGTATCCATCGATAAGTACGGTAGTTAATTTTTTGCTAATTTATATGTATTTTAATAGGTGGAATAATTAATTTATTAAAATTTTAATGTTTATTTATTTTTGAAGAAATACTAAACTCTCTTAATAAGAAAAGATGTTTTTTTCTATTAAATTTTTAATATTTATAGGAACATTATGCTAATTAATATATAAATATTCTTTTCATGATGAGTCCTTATTATTAGCTTTCAAATTATAGTCTACAACTTCAAATATTTATGAGAATAATATTCAAACAAAAATCTTACCGGAATGTTCTTATTTAAATGATGATTATTTATAAGGGATAACCAATTTGGGTTGGTCGAGTGATCAGCTCACTCGTTCGCTTAAGCAAGTGTCGGAAGTTCGAATTTCGCCTTGTACATGTAGTAACTCATTGGTCAGCAGCAAACTTTTAAATAGAGCTCAGATCTGCGATAGATTAATCTTTAACTTGTCGGGTTGAAAGATACCGTTTGGGTAAACCAAAAAATTTATAAGGGATAATAAAATATATAACCATACTACTCATTTAATATGTGCTTAGTGAGTAGTTAATTTGGGTTGATCTAGTAATTAGTTCACTAGTTCGCTTAATCAAGTATAGATAATTTCAATTTGGCTCTATACATATAATAATTTATTGGCCAATAATAAATTTTTAAATAAAATTTTAATCTGCGACAAATTAGTATCTAACACTACACTCATTAATATTGACCATAGTAGGCTTGGAATCTAGTTACTTCGGGTGAAAAGGAATAATAGAAAGAACATAAAATAGTGCAAGAAAAGATAATTATATTTTTACCATAAGGGGGAAAGACTCTAAGAAAAAATATTTAGACAATCTATTAGACATTAGTATTGATATATGTAGGTAAAGTTTACAGTTTGATGTCTCTGTATGATTTTTCGAATTATATATTGATACTCAGCTGTAAAATTATTTGATATTGATCAATGGATATATTAGCAACAATATATATCCAAATACTAGATAATGGTTGGTTACTATTCAACTCTTAGTGTGTTTCAAGTTGAAGATATTTTATTTGGAGAAAACCGAGAGGGTAATCAACCCAATCATATCTTGAAGTCTTGAACCACTACTAAGAACTGATGATGATTTGTGACTTGTACCAATTTGTTAGTGAAATATCAGATTATATTTGTTGGTAGAATTAATTTTAGATATTGTAATCGTGCATAAGCACCTAATATTGTCTCATAAATAGATATTAAAATTAAAAAAATTCCGTCAATAATATATATATTGACTCACTTCATGTATCTTAATTAGCTTCAGGCCGTAACAAATGTAATTAAGTTCATGGATATATACTTCAAATATATATAAGTAGTGTGACTATAAAATAAACAATTACTTTACGTGTCCACCACAAACT
>NC_029789.2:148419792-148421106 GCF_000816755.2 Arachis ipaensis | reverse complement strand
TCACCTTAAAATTAAAATTACAAAAAAAAAAAAAAAATCTTTCTCGTTTCACATCTACATATATATTCATAATGATTACAGTCTATATAGGAAGAGCAAGTGAAATTTTCTTATAGTGCCTTCAAACTTGATATAAGTTGTTTAAATTATTTTAATGGCCCATCAAAACCTAATCTAACTTGAAAAATAGAAGTAATTAATTAATGAAGGGGGAAAAGCGCTCAATAGCTAAGCAAGATTTATATGGAGTGCTGAAGAGGAAAGCACTAAAAGCATTGTGAGGAAAAAAAAAAAAAAAAAAAAAAACAATTGCATGATTGGAATAGAAAATTAGATAATTTAAATAAATAATGGGAGGGAGTGTGCATTCCACACGAATACCAATATCTCTTCCAATCAGAGACATAAACCAAAGTTTTTCTTTTCAATTTTCATTGATTTTGATTTGCACTTCAAACATTACTTCCACTATTTTGGTGACACCAACTTGTGCTCAATGGATGAGACTGGTGAGGATTAATTCAATAAGCTAAGGTCCACAAACTTTGTCTCATTATATTATTGATTTCCACAATAATTCTAAAGCAAGTCCCCAGAGAAGTAAAGGTGATTCTATTATCTACAATAATAATGACATCCATTAACTTTACATTTTATTGGTGTATGTGATTAACTAAGTTGATTAATTACTTCTTGTTATAATAATATAATTATCAGATACATCTTTAAAATACATTATAGTAGCATACACATAGTATAGTACATTGGTATTTTAATTTTTTAATTTCCACTCAAGAATTATTGGAAGCAAATATCCTATAATGTCAAAAAGTTCTGTATAGATTAATTTGTTTAATGATTTATTGAACATGCTAATTGTGGCATTGTATATTAATTAATTAAATCTCGTAACTAATTAAAGTTTAAACTATAGAGGTACTAAAATAAGAAGTGTTTATAAACAATAATTGCTAATAAAAATATAATTATTTATAAAAATATTATGTGTATGTTAAAAATTAACATCAAATCAGTTATTATATATTTATGTATAAATATATTATAATTTAAGTTATGTTTAATATGTATTTTATATTAGTAATTAATTTTAAAAATTGATTTTGATGTATGTACACTTAATATGATTAAATTATTTATATAACTCTTCTTAATAACCTAATCATTTATAATAAGTGATTTTATGACCGAATAATTACCAAATAAAATTCATTAAACATATTTTATTGTTGTGATTTCATTGTCATTTTGCACTAACAATGAAAGAATGAACAAATGAAGATATACTCTATAATA
>NC_029789.2:148417018-148418880 GCF_000816755.2 Arachis ipaensis | reverse complement strand
TAACTGATTTTTTAAGTAGAAATATTTTTATTTTAAATATAATAACTACTTGAACAAATTTCATACCATACATATTAATAGGATTTTGAGAGAAGAGAGTAATGAGATTAGAGAGAATAATGAATGATTGTGATTGTATTGAGTATTATGATTGGTAATTACATGCTGCTGCTATAACCTACTATATATAGCAACTAACCATTCATAATTCTAAACTTATTATCTTTTTTTTTATTTAATGAATTCTACCATAAATAAATAGTAAATAAAATAAATTTAAATTATTTAGATTGATTATTTTTTGTTTTTCTAATATTTCCGATTTTATTATATCAGTAAGTCCTAAAACAGAATCCTCACAAACAACACTAACTATTCACATCATCTTGATCTTGATCTTTAATCACATTGCTATTACTACCCCCAACTGGTATGATGCTTGATTTAAATTAATTAATTAAAGCATACGACTGCTATGATGCTTGCTTATTGGTCCTCAAAATAGTTTTATTAACTACCCCCAAAATGTCATCATATAAGCTATAAGCTATATATTTGATCAGATAAATGGCGTAAACAATATTATTAAGAATCTTATTAATGGTTTTCCAACTATTATATAAAGCAAAACAAAAAGTAAACAAAATTAATTAAAGCAGAAAAGCTAAGCTTGATTGAAGACACTGTGATAGTCAAGTTCGAATAAAGAGAATGTGACTAATAATGAATAAATTAAAGTTGCATGATATTTCGTTAAATGTTAAAACATTTTTTAAATATATATATATATATATATATAAGGCAATTTTGAACTATATAGTTTGCACATTTGTTTCAATAAGGACCTTGCGCCTTTCAATTTTCAATTAATTTAAAGTTGGAGATTCCTATCTTTTATTAGACATCTTGACATAAATTTAAAGGTATATGTATGATACACTATTACATATTATTCTTGTATTACATAAACAAATAGAAAAGAAAAGAAAATGAAAAGAAAGAAATAAAGAAAGAAAGAAAGATAGAAAGGTGAATGAGAGGTTTTCAAGAATAATAATGCATGGTGACAATTATTGCATGGCATTAATTAACAACCATAGAGACGATTATGTTACGTGTATATCAAAACACTCATTAAAGTTAGTTTAATATAAAATATATGTTGAAATATAAATATATATTAAAAATAAATTATATATATGTATTTATATATAAATATATTGATAACTGATTTTAGTAGTTAATTTTAGTGTACGAATAATAATATTTTTAAATTTATTATATTGTTGTTTTATGGGTGGTCAAAGAAATGCATGAACATCACACGAACAAGGTAAGGAATCCTACCATATTAGTCCAACTCTTAAAAAAGAACCAAGAAAGTTGGATAAGAAAGGCTCAAAACGAAAAAAAGAAAAAGATCCTATTCTATAGCATGCAAAAAAGATGAAATTTCACTAACTACTTAGCAAGATTCCTTAATCATTTATGTATATATGTAGGTTTTACTTTATTAAATTACTGCTTTTTACATGTACAAACTTTTTTAATTTGTGTATTTCGTTTAAAAAATAATTGTATAAATTACAATTTCAGTGATGTGTTAAACTGTTAATAACCAGTAATAACATTTATCAAGAAGTATACATATATACTTTATTTGATGAATAAATTGCAAATTAAAATAGAAAACTAATAAAAATGAAAAGATAGTTTTGAACCTATGCCAAAATGTATATTATTTATGTATCTATAATTCTATATTCATTCTTTCTTCTATTTTCTGGCTTGAACAAAAATAATTAAATAAACGAATGGCCGTATTTAGACATAACTTTAATTTCTATAGTATATATGTTAAT
>NC_029789.2:148415281-148416904 GCF_000816755.2 Arachis ipaensis | reverse complement strand
GTCTTGATTAGGGTTGGCAATTCATACCTTACCCACGGGTACCCAATTCGGTCCAACCCGTTCGAGTAGGGTAGGCTACTCGACTCGCTGCGGGTCGGGTACGGGTTTAGGGTGTACCCTATCCTACTCTATACACACTTCATATATAATACATATTTTTTAAAAATTAGGTATATAGTGAAGAAAGTAAAAGTTGAACTCATAACATCTCTTATGTAATGACTTACAATAAATGAACAATCACAAAACTAGTTAGTTAATTTAGTAATTTAGAGCATTAGTTTTTTTTATTTTTTATGTTATTACTATGTATAAAATTTAAAATAATTGAATTTTATATTTACTTTAAAAAAATTTGATATTTCTGCGGATAGGATAGGATAGGGTAGGATTTAGAATTTTAGGGTACGGATAGGATTAGGGTTAAGAGATTCTCAATCCACGAATAAGGTAGAGTAGAGTTTTAATAAAATTTTTAACCCGCAGATAGAATTAAAATAGGATCCAAACCCTACCCTACCCTACCCATTGTTAACCCTAACCTTAGCTTGATCAGTATTATTGGTTTTATAATGTCATATGGCACTAAAAATATATAAAATAATTTTTTGACATCAATTACTTAATTTAAAAACTTAAATTAATAAAAAAAATGCAGAAATAATTATATATTTATGTTATTGTATTGTAAGAGAGAGTGAGCAGTATTGGGCCATTTGCATGCCCCTTAATTAGGGTACAATGTTGAGTCGTACCCTTAGCAATGATGAATGATCACAATGTTTTGTTTTTTTAATTATTAACCTTCAAAAGAATGCAATAAAGTAGTTTATGTTGTGGCAAATGATAAGGAGCCATGGAGTCTTATCTTGTCTAGAGTTGACCAAATCGAATTCCATGACATTTTGTTTGTTGGAATTTGTAGATAGAGTGATAGACAGAACATTAAGATAGATGGATAAATAGATGGACACTTTTATTATTAAGTCAATAAATAACGACGACATATATAAAATGCGTGTACGGGTTAATTAGTAGGCCAAAATAGTTAATTAACATTTTATGCTTTTGTCTGCTTGATAGAGTTTAGTGCATTCCACGGTGAATCATAAATGGATTCCATTTGTAATATGCCATCCATGTTCAAAGTTATCAGATGCGTTTAATCTATAACACACACATACATACTAGTAATGTTTTTTTGGATGACTTAAAAGAAAATAAACAACAACTAAGAAAGAAAAAATAAATAAAAAACTGCTTAAGAAAGACAGTTTCATTTAATACTATTCTCAAATTTTTTCCAAAGCAATAGAAGTTTTACTTGGAAAGAAAAGATCTTCATTGCAGTTTTTGCCATGATGTCTGCTACTGTATTTACATCTCTTAAGATCAATCGAAAATCACCACGCTATTTCAAGACATGATATCTCGAATTTTTAACACTAAAGAATCAATAAACCCAGAATAATCCTATAAATTAGACGATAAATTCTAAAATAAGTTACTTTTTACGACAAATGCTAATGTATTATTAAAAAAAAAGTACAGCACTTTTTAAATTCGGAATTGTAAATTATAAATGCTAAATTCTAAATTCTAAATCTATATCGTAAATCTTAA